>NC_137139.1:34264900-34299900 GCF_949319135.1 Squalius cephalus
TCCATCATTCCAGAAGATTCTTAGATTGATTCTTTTATTTCAACAAGATTTTAGGTTTAAACGCACATTAAAGTATAAAGATGTGTATATTTTAGATGCTGAACTCACTCGTTTCTCGAGTTTCTCGCTGTTTACATTTTAGGTGCTTCTGAGGTTAGATGAACCAGCATGAACACTACAACGGCCCCAGATAAGCTGCGGTCATGTGATGAACTCACTGTTTCTCTTAAAAGGGACTTTCACAGTATGAGACAGACAGCATCTCTAAATTCTTTAAAAGTCTGAGCTGCATGTTACAACAAGAAAGGGGAAACAGAAACGCACAACAGCACAGACACACACACTCACAGACAAACACACACACACACATACATATATGTATATGTGTGTGTTTGTCTGTGAGTGTCTGTGCAGTTGTGCAGTTGTGTGTTTCTGTTTCCCAATTCTTGTTGTATGAATTGTGTATATATAAATAAATAAATAAATATATATATAAATAAATATATATATATATATATATATATATATATATATATATATATATATATATATATATATATATATATAAAGAGATCTCAAAATCAAGTTAAAATGAAAGTTAGCGAGAGGAACCCAAGAAAGGAAGTGCACACACACACACGGTGTTGAAATAATCAGCGGTCAAAACTGAATGTTGCTTTACATTAGACGCAGAGACGATAGTTTCACTTTATGGAGAATGTCTCTTATACAAATGTATTCTAAATATTTAATAGCTAATGATAAATATATAAAATCATCTGACATTCAGAACGAGAGCGTGCGCGCCATGGGCGGAAGCGGGGCGCGCGCGCGCAGAGAGAGAGAGAGAGAGAGGTCCCCACTTCCGCCTTTCAGCACGCATGACCAAATAAGGAGCAGTTCACAGATCTCCGCGCGACTGCTGTGAGGAAATTCAGCGCGAATGAATTAACGGTCGATCTGAAGGAGAGATATATTCCTGTTACCCTGAATCAAACTAATGAAAACTACATTAATTTACTTTCACGAAACTTATAGCAAAGTTTGTGGCTTCACACGGCTACACACAACGAGAACTACCGTTATCATCAGCAATGCTGCGAGCGCATCCTGATTTCCAAAGACTTTTATAAGCGGACGACAGATCATGTAAGTAAAAAAAAAAAGGTGACATTCAAATAAATAAGCACGTAAATAAATAAATAGATCATAATCAAATGAAACAAGCGAATAAAAATAACATTTTGTCTGTAAATGTTGTACCGTGACTTGGCTAAGCCAGCCGCCCGGCGCCGAAGCCCAAACGGACTCTTGACCCGGTGTCAACCCGAGAATGGCCGCATCATCCACCCATTCGCTCTTGGTCAGGCTGCTGATGTAGCTGTCCCAGCTCATGACTGCTGATTTAGATCTGAGGAGCAATAAAACACGATCAAATATCATTAATATTAGTATAAACACGCCCAACTTTTCTTTACTCTGCTGCGAAAGAGAACTTCGATCGCGTCACTTAGCCTATCATCCATGTCGCGAAAGCTCCAGGAAAGAGATTAAAAAAACAAAAGCGATAAGAGAGAGAAAGTACCTGAATGCGTCTCTGCTCCGATGCAAAGTGAGTTTGAGGAAGTCCGTGTTGGTTTATATGCAGCAACGCGCGCGCCCTGCCCTACGGGCCACTTCCGCACCGCGCGAGACGCTTGCTAAACATATAATGAAGATGCACTGTTTGCACGATACGTTCACGTCGCAAAGTTTGCTTTTTAAATTCGTTGTATGCATCCAAACTGTGATTTGCAGCTAAACAAATGAGTGGATAAATCAGTGACAAAAGTAGCACATAGGCGCACTCAGTGCACAAACTGTAGTGCATTGTATATTTAAATGCATTTATGAGAAGGAGGAATAAAGCATGTGCTAAATGCAATCTGGATTTTAAAAAAAAAAATCAAAAAGAATATAAGTTTGCAGTCTCTGTCATTATTCAAATACAGTAGTCAACATTTGAAGTGGATCAAAAAAGTTCATCAAGAACATTGTTCAAAATTCATGTATAACTTTGATGAAAGGTTTTGATTCACTTCACATCTTGAGTAATGTATTTGTTATGTGCAATTGCATTTTAAAGGGATAGTTTGCCCAAAATTTTAAAGTGTGAATGTTGGTTACCAGATAGTTCTCAGTAGCCATTGACTTCCATAGTAGGAAAAAAAAAATATTTTTCCTACTATGGAAGTCAATTGCTACTGTCAGCTGTCTGGTTGTCAACATTCTTCAAAATATCTTCTTTTGTATTAAGCAGAAGAAAGAAACTCATACCGTTATGGGACAACTTGAGGGTGAGTAAATGATGACAGAATTAAAATTTTTGGGTGTTTGGAGTGTTCCATACAAATATAAAACAACAAATGTAAAAACACCATACAAGTATCATAGTCATATGATAGTTTTGAATGAGGAACAGACTAAAATCGCATCTCTCAAATCTTCTTCACACTTCCACATGTTTGAAATGGCACATCGCATTTTGATTACATGCCACCAGCAAAAAAAAAAAAAAAAAATGTTCTGATAACATTTGCTAACATTCCCAATAAGTTATGAAAACGTTATTTCTGGATGGTCTCAGAATGTTTAAAATTTCCAGAAAAAAAAAAGGAAGTAAATACGTTCTAAAAAGTTCAATGACCAAAGTATAAATAACATTCTTGTGCTGACGTTTTGAGAACATTATTAAAGACTACATAACTTCTAATACTGGAAGAATGTTTGAAAGAACCTTGCCAGAACTTTCTGAAAACGTTCCCTGTTAGCATGGATTGCATACGAGCCATATGGACTGCAGTTATGATAGTTTTATGGTGTTTTTTAGACTAAAGGTCCTTGCACACTGAGTCCGAAATTCATGTTCGAAATTTTCACGTTAAAAAATAAATACGACCTCGCGTTGTGTCAATCATGCTTACACACTGCCTTCGAAACTTTCGTCCAACATTAAAAAATATTGGACGGTAGTAAATGCATAGCTAACATTAACAGACAATGAGCAATATATTTTTAAAAGCATTCATTAATCTTCGTTTATGTTAGTTAGTTAATGCTAACTTTGACGTTACTAGTTAACTAGCTAACTAAGACGTTATTAGTTAATGCTAATAAGAAAAATTTTATCGGGTTAAATTTTCTGCGTTTTTCGCATCCGTAGCAAGCATTTTGAGAGGTGTTTTGACAATTCCGAGCCACCGTACAAGCAAACGCGAAAATCCAGAATGGCGTCTGACAAGTCGATCCACTTCGTCTCTCAGCACAAAGCACTGCATGACAAAGAAAGTGTGAAATACAAAAGAGAAATGAATAGGATTGCGGAACATCTTGGAAAACAGGATGATACTCCTTCTCTACGCAATCTCAGGATTGGATGGATCCAATATTTCCTTTTATCGGGTCAATATTTCCTTATTAAGAGGGCAACAAAATCATCCTCACTGCTTGAAGACTCCATTTTGTAATGTTTTGCGAATTTTTACGCTACGGATTAATTAATACGCATCGTACTCCGTGAGCAAGTTTTCTGTGCGTGACGAGTTTTTAGGATGATGAATAAGAAATATGAACATTTCGGACTTTAAGAACAGGAAAAGAGCTGCATTAAGATTCTTCAACCATTCTTATTTTGTGTTTCACAGAAAAACGGGACTGAGAAAACACAAAGGTGAGGAAATAATGACAAGAATCCTTATTTGTTTCCCTTTTAAAGCTTGTCAAACAGGCTCTTGAATCATGATTCTCAGATAACAAACTTGTTCTTGTGTTTTGAAGGTTCTCAGATGGACTTGATTTGATTCACAGATGCAGTTTCACTCAAGTCCCCCCTTCCTAAGTTCATTTTGACTTTGGTTTTGGGTTAAATCTGAGTTAAAGTGTACAAGTTTGAGCTGATCTGGAGTTTGTCGTGGGTTAGGCCGAAGTTTGGCCGTTTGTAAAGAGACAGAGAAAAAAAGGAGGCGGTAAAATACAGCAGATCTTCACCACAGCATCCTGTTTGTGAATCTGCAAACTGCATGATATGACAGGAAGAGTTACAGAGACAGTGAATGAGATGAACTGAATTTCATTCCACTACTGTATATGACTGTGAGAAGATGCTGTGGTGAAGATAATCTCTCTTCTCATGTTGTCATATCAGAGCTGACCAGACGACACCGAGAAGTGACCACTGAAGGAACCAATCAGATTGTGCCATGCGAGAGAACGAGGCGGGAGCAGAGTTGTAACATTTCACCCGTTAACAGGGGCGAGGGAAACCGGTCAAGAACATGCCAAATTTAGTCTAGGGTTCAAAAGAAAAACTTGCAATTATATTGTGCATTTCATTTTTTATTAGTTGCATTCAACGCTTTCACTTTTGAGGGACTTTTTATTTGTGATTCACATTAGATTTTCTGGTACACTGCCATTAGTTAGGTGACATAACCTAAAAATGAACAATACTTCTATAGCGTTAATGTTCATTTTTAACATTTACTGATACATTTTTAAAATCTACTGGGTTTTTTTTTGTGAATTAACTTCCCAGTGCATTAACTAACCAACATTAACGAAGATTAATGAATGCTTTTAAAAATATATTGCTCATTTGCTGTTAGCTATGCATTTACTACGTGGCAGGCAAATACACACACACACACATGCAAACACACAGGGCACGTGACATTTACTGCACAATTGCTGTATTGCAGTAATGTTTCAAAAGTGTTTAATTCTGGAAAATGGGTAGTACTTAACAAAAAGTTCCCATTTGTTAACATTAGTAAATTTAAAAATGTATCATATATCAATATTAAAAATAAAAATATTTCAAATAAACAATGCTGTATTAGTTAGGTAACATGAATTAACAATGTACCAGAAAATCTAATGTGAATCACAAATAAAAAGTCCCTCAAAAAGTGAAAGGGTTGGATGCAAATAATAATAAAAAATTAAATAGATTTTCTTTATGCAAAATATAATTATATAGTTTTTCTTTTACAATAACAGTAACACTTTACAATAAGGGTCATTAGTTAACTACAGTACTAATAATGAACTTCACTTATACAGCATTTATTAATCTTTGTTAATGTTAATTTCAGTATTTACTAATACTTTATCTTGTTAACATTAGTTAATGCACTGTGAACTAACATGAACAGCTTTATTTTTATTAACTAACATTAACAAACACAGAATCAAATGTATTGCTCATGGTTATTTCCTGTTAGTTAATACATGAATTAATGTTAACTAATGAACCTTGTTGTAAAGTGTTACCCAAAATCTCTACTGGAGTCTGAAGAGTTTAGAAAACAGATCTACTGGAGCTGAGGAATTCATGCTCATGTTCTCACTGGTTTGACCAGAGTGAGAGACGTTTCTATCATAACATGCGAACACACGCTGACTAATGTAGTGAAAAGAGAATGTATGCCTGCGAGGCAGGCAAATACACAAACACACACACACACACACACACACACCCACAGGACTAGGAATCTTTTTGCTGGCTGTGTAGAATGTATTTGAGGCCAGCGCAGACAGAGTAGAGTCATCCGTATCTTTGAGTTTATCAAGACAATTGATCAGCGATAGGCCTTTTTGAGCGAAGCAAGCAGAGAGATTGCATAATCATAGATCTTCAGCCAATAAAAAGCTCATTAGATCACTAAAATAATAGTACAAAGTCCAGAGCTCTAGATAAACACAGATGAACAGTTGAACAGAAGGTTCTGTGCCTTCTTGCATAAAGCATCTTAAAAAAATTAAAAAAAAACTTACAATTTATACATTTGTGCATTTCAGTCATGATGGTTCTTTTCCATAACACTGACTGTGGTAACAAGAATTTGGCTATTAACATGTAACATTTTAATTCTATTCTGCTGAAATGGACGAAATGACTTTGAACAGGATTCAAAGATCCGAGTCGGTAAAACTATCAGAACTTCCCCCATCACTACTTTACATCCACCTAGTGCATGTTTAGATGGAAAAACAATGGAAAAGTATCGCAGTGGAATGGAAAAACACGTTCTGTGTGAACCGAGCCTAAAGATCGGCTGGTTTACATGATAAACATTTTAATTTAGGAGTTTATTAACGTATAAACATTGATCAAATTACAGACTTAGCACACATCAAATATGGTTAACGGAACATGCGTCACTCGCAAGAACAAACTCATCGAATCTCGCAGGTCAAACACATGAACGACCCATTACTAGTGAAGTTCTCCCAACCTATGTTATACTATGTTATACAGTTAAGGGGCTTTATGCAACACTTATCTTTTACTTTGATAAGTTTATTAAATTTGACATTTATTTTAATGTCAAATGGATTACTTTGACATTTATTAAATTATAATGACATTTCACCTAAAAAAACAAACAAAAAAACTGGATTAGATCCACATGAATAAATAGCGTATAGCTGAAGCGGATGACTTCAAATAAAAAAACAAGTGTCAAATAAAACTACTGACTTATAGCCACTGATTATGAATAAATGTGACGCTTATTGCTTGATAAATCCACATTTACAAGTAGATTGAGTGCATATAAACTCTTTTGCAGTGGTTTGTGGAAGTGGGCTGTGGCTGATGAAGGTCTGTGTTGTTTCCATTGTAACAATGCCTTCTCTGACTGTGGGATTATGGGTAGTGTAGTCCTTCTCAAATTTTAAACGCTGTTTTGTAAACTTGAAGTTAAAATCACATTGACATGCGTCTACAACAGAAGCTTATGACGACACTTAAACTCGGTGAGTTTGTCCTGAAAGGTTTATGTGTTATAAATTTTTTTTTTTTTTTGTCTAAGGTATACCTTCACAGCCATGCTAATTTCTGTTTTATAGGTTGAGTGGAAGCTAGATGGAAATTCTACAGTCTAACAACACGCTGTCGATGTCGGCTTGTATTTCTGGGTGGAGTTTGTGGTTGGCTAAGAAAAAGCCTTGTGTGTGAAGAGGAAACTCATTTGCCAGTCAAATGTGGAAGAAAATGTCCATTCTGCAAATGTAATGAGCTTTGAGAACAATTGTGTGCTTTAAAATGACAAAAAAACCCGAAATGACACACAACATACTGCCGTGAAGGTAAAGCAACCAAACAAAACACATGATTTTAAGAGTAAATCCTATTACTTAGTGTTCAGGTTTTTATCACATCACTGTGGCTTCTAGATTTTGTGGGTCAACCACTTTTAAAATGTCAAAATTCTGTTCCAGATCAGGGTTAGCACTTCATTTACAGGGTGCAATTGCACTGATAAAGTTCTAGTGTGAAACAGTACAATGCTAGAGTGTTAAGGTGAGATGTTGAGCAGCAGACAACCAGTCATAAACTGCATCAAATATAACCCAATAATAAAGATGCAAAAACCACCAAAAAAGGAACACACACACACAGAGAGCTTCAGTGCTGCACTGACTCAGTCACTTCCTGTCTCTGACAGGAAGTGGAGAAACTGTCTGTTATGCATGTGAGGATTCATTTGATCTTAAACACCCTCCTCTCAGTTTCTTTCTTATTTCCACTCATCCTGTTCTCTTCTCACAACCTCTTCCTCTCATTTAACCTCTGTTTGATTGCACACACACACACATTTCACAATATTAGTGAGGACATTGCCTAGACTTCTATTGATTTCATATCAGGTTAATTTTCTATTTTCTCTATGGCCCAAATCAAGCCCTACCCCTAAACACAACCCTCACAGAAACATGTGAAAAACACTAGATTTAAATATAAAAGTTTTGGCCGATTTATAAGCCTTTTTAACTAGTGAAATCTAATATAATGTCCTCCCTTGTCGGTTGTCTCTATACAAGTGAGGACATTTGGCCCTCACAAGTATAGCCACACACACACACACACTTCCCTCAGTATAATATGCCCTTTTTAGGCAAACTAGGAAGTGAGAGAATGTGGGGGAGATACTGAAAAAGTGTCAGTGAGAAAGTGAAAGTCTAAATGCAGTTCACACATCACATTAAAGTGCACACGTGTCTCTTTTTTTTTAGGTAGATTAGTAATTTAAACATTGTACTAACCGAAGGGAAACTGCATGTTGCTAAATAGATGTCACAGAAAGACAAATGCCAACACTCACTTCTGCATATCGATCTGCTGACCTGTTTTAACATGCTGGGGAATTCTCTGAGGAATGCAGGTTTTGCCTTTCAGGTTTTTTTTTTTTTTGTGGTGTGAACAGTGCCACCTTCTGGGGAGATACACAAACTGACCAACTTCCACATTTGCAAGAACATCACAACAGTACAAAGTTCATGCACCTAGAGTTTTAAGGCACCATGTAAAGTTTAGGTTTTCATACTCCAAATACTTAATGCGGTTTTACTGGAGTTGAGGATTCTGAGCAATTTTAACTCAGCAGTCATTTCTATTGAGCCTTATAATACAACTAGTTTCAAAGAAGCTTAACACTTAAACCCATAAGTCAACAATCAATGATACAAACTCCAGATACGAGACATTTAAATTCTGCTGTAAAGCTGCTCTACAAAAGAAAAGTGTCATTACTTCTCTCAATTCAATTCAGTGTCGGTTCATTTCAAAGAAATCACACCATTTCATTGGACACGTGGTCTAAGCGTCAGTAATGGGAAGCGCCAAAATAAATATATGTATGCAAACGCCATCTTACAAATATTACACAATACACTTCTTTATGTGTATAGTTGGGTGCATGTTGTGGTGGTCAGTGGGGAAAATTGCAAATTCATGAGGTGCATGTAAGCTCACACAACATTTACCAAAAACTCTAAGGATGAAAACAAGCTTTTTGATAGGTCAGTCTTTTATTGGGAGAACATCAAGCACATTCCAAGGACAAAAACAGCTTTAGTGACACACAGATCTAAAGGTTTCTTGAAGAACAAGCATCCAGGGTTGATTGAACAAATCTGAAGTTCCAGTAGGGAGCTCATCTTTAGAAACACACACTGAGGATCTGTTGACAGAAATGTAATATCATATACATAACTATGTTTTCAGTGGTGTATAAAGACCTTACATAATGAACCGTTATGTCTTTATTACCTTAGAATGAGCCATTTCTATCTACATACACCGCGGGTAACAATAATATTCGCAATAACATATCGTTTTACTGAATAAAAAAACAAATTCCAAAAAAAATTCCAAAAAAAAACAAATTTCTTAATTTATCTTTATAAAGAAACGTCATTGCTGAACTGGCTAACTCTCTGCTGTCTCAGACGACGACATCTGTCGGCCACCGTAACTTCTGTTGGTTGCAATTCGCAACCTCACCACTAGATGCCGCAAAAAATTACACACTGCACCTTTAACATTCAGATGGACAGTCATTTCTAATGATATGGTCTCACAGGTGAACAGAACCAGTAGATTCAATCTGAGTGTCCTCAGATTGGCAATAATGTCACAGCATGATCACGGCAAACAACATGAGGGCCGAATATTGGTGGGAGGAGTGTGGCCCAGATCAGTCCATTGATTATCTGGTCCAAAGCAAGCTTGTGACCATGGGCCATATAAATGCACTTTCCAACATAGGAAAAGTTATCTGGCCCCGCTCTGTTCCACACAACCCCTTTTCCCTCGGCCCTGTAGTGGCTCAGATCTGGATTTAAGACTAGGACCACAAATTGGCTATAACTGGCTCGATCCTCAGCCAATTAATGATCCCTGTAGTATTGGCGCAGATTCTACTGAAGATTTGGATTACAGTACAGGAATTTAATACTTTTTAATGATCATTTTATTGTGTTTGTGGTGTATTTTACACCACATGATAATGGTAAAATTATCACATAAATGACAGTTACATTCATTCTGTTATAACTTGTCAATTCAAAGATTAATTTTAAAAGGTTACCTTTTAACAAAATATTGTTAAAAGGTAACAATATTACCTTTTAAACTTTTTAACTGATTCAAATCTCTGTGATAATCGTATCATTATCGTGAGGTATTTTATTTATTTTGTTCACCATGAAGTACATAATTGTATCATATGTACCAATACTAAGAACTATTCAGGCCCAGTGCAGGGCCAGTTCTGGGTCAGTGATTGGCTAGGACTCAGGCCAGTTACGTCTTTAATCCAGATCTGGGTCCCTACAGGGCCATCATTCTTTGTGATATGTGGGCAAAAGGAAATGGAGTGTTGTGTGGACTGGAACTGGGCCAGAAAAAAATGTCTATGTGGGATTTAAAATTGAACTGCTGAATATGAATATTTAAGACCTGTAGGGGGAGGTCTAATGCAGTTCAATTTAGCTTAAAAAGCAGCAAAGAAAACCTGTTGTTTGTGCATGTGTAGTCCAGCAATGAAGCATGTGATTGTACTGCTTCTTGCTGAACTCAAATGATCGATCTTTAATTCTCACGCCCTGTTTCAACCTGGTATTAAGATGCATTTTAGTCGATCTGATCACAAGTAGATGAAGGAGACACATTTCCGTTTACACCTGGTCTCTTTTGTCCACTTTCAACCACTTCTGTCCTGATTTCTTTGAGGGGAGGAAGTTTCAGCAATGAAAACCTCAAGAAGCTTTATGACAAGATTTACGACAGTGATATCAAATGCACATTCATGCTGTGTTTCAGGTAAGGTACGTTTAAATGACAAATGTGTGCCTTCAAAGAATGGATTTTACAAATCTACTGTATACAACCAGAGAGGAAATCATTTGGACTAATTTTCTACTGCTTTTTGATATTTCTGCAATTATTTTTTATATTTTTTTATTACACTGTCTGTCTGGTACATTTCTCTTATAGACTGTACGTTTGTGTGTGTGTGTGTGTTATTTTTGATTAAATTTAATGTAGTTTATTGGCATGATTGATTGTGTTAACAGAATATTACCAAAATATTTAACAAAACAAATAATGGCAAGCACTGTAAAAAATATAAAGAGGTATACAATGTTTAAAAGATAACAATTCTGTTAAGGGACTGGGCTAGATAAGGCTCAGGTCAGGTGTGGCTCTGTTTTGGTTTCCTAAAGGCTGAGAATCGGTACCAAGAATAAAACCTATTCTGTCTCAGTGCAGGGCCAGTTGTGGGTTATTAATTGGCTGAGACTTGGGCCAGCTATGGCCACTGTGTGTGATCTAGATCAAGGCACATGCATAGGCTATTATATGTTTAGTCTATAGGCTTTTTTTATAGGCTATAGAGCTGGTAAGTCCCGCCCCTTCCGCTAACCCCGCTGGACCTCAAAGTTGAAAAACCGTCAATGCAAGTGAATGGGAGAAAATAATTATTTTCTGGTCCCGTTTGAATTGTGCCATGAATGTGAACATATGTTGTCTGTGAATTTTTTATATAACTTTTCGTGTAAAGAATGATACAATTTAGCGGGTAGAAGTTTGATACGGTTAGACTTTGTGTGAGAGCACTTTGTGGACTACAACTCTCGACGCGTTTGAAACGTCAACACCACTAGCACACGGACACTAGCTCACGGATCCCGCTAAACATGGCTGTGTCTTTGATGCACTTCATCGCCTTCTTTCAGGGAGAGGACAAAATCGTTGAAGTTAGTGAAAACCACGGGTAAGTCAACTTTATGGGGTGACGTCACATAGGCGACATGTAGTCTTTCTCGTTATGTCTTTTCCACAACTGCTAGCCGAAGAATCATACCATATACTGTCAAACTCGTAACATGAAAAGTTATATAAAAAATTCACAGACAACATATGTTCAATTCATGGCACAATTCAAACGGGATCAGAAAATAATTATTTTCTCCCATTCACTTGCATTGATGGTTTTTCAACTTTGAGGTCCAGCGGGGTTTTACGGAAGGGGCGGGACTTACCAGCTCTATAGCACTGATTCTCAAAGTGTGGTACGCAGGCTCCCTCTAGCGGTACGCAGAGGAATCACTGAATTAAATATTAATGTTACTGGTGGATGATGAAAGGATGAAAAGTTCAACGAAACTGCTATCGTGGCTTCAATCTGGCAAGAGAAGTGTGGATCAGAAACACTTGTTAACGCCCTGGGTCATAAAGTGCACTGCATACTTAATCTGGTCCTCCAATTTCAGTACAGAAGGTGTTTTCCCACAGTTTTAGAGTGTCCCCAACACACCTTCACAGCGCGCAACACGCGGTCATACTAAACTCCTCAAGGGTCAACGAGGTGCCGACTTGACGAGCGCGCGGGAGAGACGCAGCAGTGCACAGATCGCGACGCGCGTCTCTCTATGAAGTAAATGGGAGAGGCATTTACGCAGATATTATGAACGTAGTAAGCAGAAATATAAAACGTACCTTAGCATATTAGAGGAAGACGCTGATATCTCGATTGAAATGATGCTTGAAGAATGTACTTCCACTGCAACCATGATTAACAGCAGTTGGCGGACCCGGTTAACGTTTTCTATGCAGAATTTGATGACAGTCACGAGACCGATTACACGATCCAATCACGTTGATGGATAAAAATAAAAATAAAACAAGCATGCAACGAGTAACGACCACAAACGGAGGGAAAATAGCGGAGTAAAAGTACCGATACATCACTTAAAATGTACTATAAGTACTAGGGATGTCCCGATCAGGTTTTTTTGCCCTCGAGTCCGAGTCCGAGTCATTTGATTTTGAGTATCTGCCGATACCGAGTCCCGATCCGATACTTAATACATAAAAAAAAGAATAAAGAAGAGCGAAAAAACAGATCCAGGATGTTCCTTATTTTTTATTTAATTCACCTTATTTTAACATTCAACAACTCTGTTAACAAACAGAGCACTTCTGTGAGGTAGCTTGAACAATCAAGTAATACATAAATTCTTCACTTTTGGACTTAGTGCAACAGTAAATATAAAAAAAGTCTAATATATAAACAAATAGCACCTCAACTTAAAATACCCGGCAGGCATGTGAACAAATAAAAAATAAAAGTGCTACAGTGTTTGCAAAGCCAGTAATGTGCTTTTAGGAACTGCACTCCTAACTCTTACGCCGGTTTCACACTGCACTGTTAGCAGAGCGTGCAGTGCGTATTTTTTTCGCCCCCATGTTACCAGATTAAACCAGGCTTTAGAGCATTCACACCGCGCGCAGAGGCGGCGCGGCAGTGCGTATAGCAGAGCAGAGCAGAGCAGGAGTGCCGCGATCGTTTCGGCGCCGAGTCTATTTTTGCTGCGCCGCTTTTGCTGAATTAAAGTGACAATACATTGATCATGGCCAAAATACACCACAGTTTTATCCAAAAAGTGCATTGATGATATCTATTGTGTTTTAAAAAGTCAATCAAATGACCAACAGCAATTTAAAAAGAAAACAAATGTCCAAAAACAAACTTGTTGCCATAACAATAAAATCAAAGATGAAACAAAAGTTATATAAATGAAATTATTAATAAAATAAGCTTCTTGACAAGTCTTTTCTCTTAAATGTATTTGAAAACGAAAAAAAGCAATGCCAACTTATCCATTATGGAGTACTCTGTCTGACTCTGTAGCCTACACAACCCGCGGTTCAGCCGCGCGTGACAAACGCTGCCAGTGTGAAAGCAAAACGCACGTGTCCTGCTCCTGCTCACCATACGCACTGCTCCTGCGCTGCTTACTAACGCGTGCAGTGTGAAACCGGCGTAACTCTGTGCCACCGCATAAATATTGATGTGTTAAAAAATAATGAAAATATATATATCCGAGTCCTGATCGGGAGGTAACGTCCGATTCCGATGGAGTCTGAAAACACGTGATCGGGCCCGATTTCCGATCATGTGATCGGATCGGGACATCCCTAATAAGTACAATTTTTAACTACTCAAAAAAGAAAAATTTCTTAAATACATTTAAATTTTTATGCATTTGGAAGACGCTTTTATCTAAAGCGACTTAACATTGCATTCCAAGGTACACATTTTTACATTCTTATCGGTTATTATATATTTCATTATATTTACCGTATAATTACAGTAACGTGAGTATTTGTAATTCGTTACTTCACACGCCTGCTGCTAAAGCAACCTCATTACTGATTTTCTGGAGCTCAGCTATACAACTACACTGTCAATATACTCTCAACAGGTAAATGATTTCTTTCTTAAAATGTCTATGAATTATAGCCTAACTTTAAAAATTGTAACATGATTGGTAGGAAACCAGTCTCTTTCTCTTTTTAGTTGAACTGAACATGAAAGTGTGAGCAGCTCTGTTCAGTTAAGGAAAATCCTCTTCTCCACAAAATAAAAGAGATATGGAATTTATGATCCATTGTTTGATTTTTTTGTTGAAAAAAGACGTAACAATTGTAACAATCCAATTGTGTATTTCAGATGCTGTCACGTATCGTAAGTAACCTCTTTATCTGCAGAGAGAAACTGCCACTCAGAATACACACATAATGAAGGAAGTAAAGACATCATAATTAATTCTGTGTGATTATACAGCATGCTTGTTGTATCAGTTAGTTGCCGCTAGTCAGAGCTATTGCTGTAGGGTGTATGCACCAGTACACCAGTCTTAGCAATAGTTCCACGATTATAGAACATGCTTTTTGTATCAGATTTTGCTGCCGCTAGGGGTGTAAGCTTCCCCCAATAGATCCCATACAATTGTTCAATTGTTCCCCCAAACCAAGCTTGTTGCAATGTGTCCTGCTTGCTCCAGCTGGGGTGATGCTTCCCACATAAGACTGGATCTATAGTGCGCAACATATGCCGCTAACATCAGGATGTATTAACCATCAGCCTTAGTCGTGTTGGGGGTAGTGTGTGTTTAAAAAATAAATAAATAAATCATATTTTCTTGGTTTCTACATAAGTAAACTACAACCAAGTATAACAAGGTTATATGTAGTGTACAGTGTACGCAGTACACATCAACAAATAACTTGTCTAGTGATTGGAATTTATGCAAACCTACATATTTGTGCCTAAATACATCTAAGTATCAGCATCATGCTTGTTGCATTAAACCATCCAGCGGCATTGATGACATGTGTTGCTTAATTCTGCGTGAACCGGAAGTTTCCACCAACATTACTTCAGTATTGCAGGGTGTCCGCGCGGTAGTAAAAGGTAGTAAATTCATCTCTATGATTCCTGCATATACCCTGTATTGAGATGTATTTCCAAATGAAAAGTATAATTGAAAAGGAAATCTCCATCTCTTATCTCTAGCTCACAGTCGTCACTCAAAAGAAACTGGAACTGGACTGTGGACATACAACCACAAGCAAGCAGCTGATTCATTTTGATATCTCATTTTTCACTTCATCATTTCAGACGGCATGTCATTCATGGCAATATGCATGTTTGCTGCTTAAAGGTGCAATGTGTAAAATTTCTGAGGATCTATTGACAGAAATGCAATATAAAATCCATAACTATGTTTTCAGTGGTGTATAAAGACCTTACTTAATGAACCGTTATGTTTGTATTACCTTAGAATGAGTCATTTATATCTACATAACCGCGGGCACCCCCTTCTATGAAGGTCAACATATTGTGACGTCATGTTTCTACCGTAGCCGACAGCGAACAAACAGCGCTACAGAGCGCGTTTCGTCACTAACTTGAATGAGAAGCAGCAGAAAAAGACGCAGCAGAATACTCAGGTTGTCCCTGACTCTGCAAACGTGGAGAAAAACATGCTGTATGAACGACGCCTCGGACATCGTAACGTTAGCTATTTCCCCTTACCGAGCTGCTTTGATGCTCTTATCCATTGCTCTTATCTTATACTAACTATGGAAACAGGCTATTGTAAAGTCAGTGAATAAAAGACTAACACAATGATGAACAAGTAAAAACAAATCGCAATAACGTGTTTTACTGAACAATTAAGTAAATATAATTTAATATAAAATATAATATAAAGAAACCTCATTGCTTGACTTGCTACTCCTGGGGGGGGGTTCCTCCCTGAAGCCTCAAAATGTTGATAAGTTAGTGTTCTTGGCCAAGAACCTTTAAGGAGTGTTCAAAAAGCACAGGTGCTATTTATTCATTATTTTTATTCATTATTGTTAACATATTTTTAACATTATTGTTTGTGTTCAACAGCTTACAGCGTTTAAGTTACTCACTTTAAGGGGCCTAAAATAAGGAAAAGAGACTTTTAAGTTACTTTTAAGTCCAGCGCTTTATAATAACCGAGAGTCCTGTGTAGACAAAACATTTTTTTTATTCATTTTTTTTTTACTTGAGAGCAATAAATGTTTTGGTTGAAAAAATGGGAATGGATAAAATGGATTTTATATCCCATGGATAAAAATCGTGATTCACATTTTAGCAAGAATCGTGCAGCTTCATTAGTGCTGCTGGAAACGTCTGAAGTTGAAGCTTTATTTCTAATTAATTTAGACTGTATCAACTAAAAAACCTAGGATTTTGTTTGTTCTCTTCTAAGACAGTTGAAAAGTAAGCAGATCTAGCATTTTTAAGGCCTTTCGGTAAGCAATAGCACATTCCTTCCACGGGATGCGGAATACCTCTAGTTTAGTTTTCTTCCAGCTGAACTCCATTCTTCAGGCTGCTTTTTTGAAGGCCAGAGTGTGCTTGTTATACCACAGCGTCAGACTATTTTCCTTAATCCTCTTTAAGCGCAAAGAAACAACCGTGTCTAAAGTGCTGTAAAAGAGAGAGTCAATCAACATTGCAACATCCAGTTCGGCTAAGCTATCTGGTATGCCGAGGAATAGACACTGATCAGGAAGATTATTAATATAGCAATCTTTAGTGGTAGAAGTGATAGTTCTACCATATTTATAACAGGACATATGTAACATGTTCCTGCTGAGGTTGATTGGAAGTTGAAGGAGTCCAGCCATGTCCCAGCTAAGGTGATTATGCTCTAAATTCTTTTTTTTTTAGTCAATAAAACCAGTTGTCTTTCTGGAAAATGCTGCATTTCTTTTTAAACTTCACCTGCTTTTGCATTATGCGTCCTTAAAGGGTCATGAAACCCTAAACCAAATTGTCTGAGATTTTAACAGAGTGTATGTGTGTTGAACACCATTGAAGAAAATATTAGCATCTGTTAGATTAAATAGTAAGGGGAAATGGTTAAAAAAAAAATTTCCCGCTATTTTCGTCTTCCGGGTTTAATATCTTCATCGTGTCCACGTCACAGGCTGTGAGGTGTGTGTGAGTGAGTGAGTGAGTGAGTGAGTGTGTGTGTGTGTGTGTGTGTGTGTGTGAGAGTGTGTGTGTGTGTGTGTGTGGGTTTAGGGGGCGCGTAGATCTAGGCTATGTACAGAACTTTTATTTTTATTTTTTATTATTAAGCAGAAAATTAATTATTTTCAAATATATGCATTTAAAGTGTGTAAATAAACAAATATATATTTTTAAATGACATTATAATTATGCATGTACATTAATATGTTTTAAATACAATTACGATTACTGTAGGCTAATATATGTAGCAGCGCATTCAGTTACTTTTTGAAAGGACAAAAATAAGGTGTCAGTGTATTTTATTAGACTTTAACTTTGCCAGCTATAAAAAAAAAAATGTAGCATTTCCTCACGTTTTACCACTGATTTTTAGTGACAGTCGATATGCATGAGCCACTGGCCGATGACAGTTAATTTTACTTGTCAACGGTGTTTAGTGGACCTGAAAACAGGTTTCAAAGTGCAAGTTTTTGAAAAAGAAACCATTGTCATTTGTGAAAATGGTAATGTCATGCACATGCACCTGAATATTACATGTTCAGAGTCATGCACGAGTACTACCAAAACAACAATGGCAGACAACAGGACTGTGTTTGTGCTTCTCAAGATACTGAGCTTATTACCGCTTTCTTTACAAAGTGACATTGGGAACTACTGGCCACAGAATACAGTGATTTTAGTCGACGATCCGTGCGAATCCGCTTTGCCAACATTGTTGTCTGTATGCGAAACCTTCCCATTTTTAGTACATTGTCATCATTAAAACACGCCCAAAGGACCGTTTACACAACACCATTTTCAGCTAAAAACGAAAAGCTTTTTAATGCGTTTTGCCTGTTCATTTACACTACAATATTTTTTTTTTTAAATGATACCAGATCGTCTCCGTGCAAATTACAAAAACGCAAATTCGGAAAACAAAGACGTCATACAAATGCATATCACGTCACATATCACAGTCTATAAGCGTGTCGTTTTCCTTTACAAAGTGACATCGCCAGCTACTGGCCTGGTAGCAGAATACAGTGTTTTGGAGGGAATTGGGATTGTTTTGACAACGATGTTATAATAATCATGTTAAATAATCGTGATTTCAATATTGACCAAAATAATCGTGATTATGATTTTTGCCCTAAAAGAGCAGCCCTAACAAAAAGTATTTGCATTTTAGCAAATCACACTATGCAATGTGCACAAATGTTCAGACTTTGAACTTGTTGATCACATAGGCCTACATATACATCTACATAGGCAATCAGCATGACTTAACTTAAATTGCACTAAACTAAAAAAAATAAGTATAAGAATAAAGATACATAAGAACAATAAGTAAACACAAACAATAGAAAGTGTAATCTGTGAAATAAGTTCTAAGAGTTCTAGAACTTAAGAAAATAGTATTTATTTTGCATAAAACATTTGAACATAAGGCAATGAACATAAATTATAAACTATACAACAACTTTTCAATCCTTCATTGAGAAACACCATTAAAATAAACATCTTAATTATGTTTGAGTGTGAAAAAAAAAAAAATACCGTCATCAGGAAGTGAACGCTCTGTTCCCCTCAGATGAGCGCAGCGCTGTACAACAGCACATGTTGATACAGATATAACCTCCACCAGGAACCACACACTTTCTTCCATCAAAAGCACGTAAAGCTCCCAGACAGGTCTGAGGTTCTGCACTTCAAGTAAACAGGATCTAAATTCGCACAGATAGTGTTTGTTACCCAACAAACGCACAGTCTGACACTTGAGCTTGTCATTCATCTCTTGTGCTCTGCACTTTTGAGTAGCTCTTGCACGGGTTCTTGAAACACGCGGGTGGAAGCGACACGGGCCACGAGAACGTGCAGGGAACCGTTGTTCTAACGTTCTTCTCCAGGAAGTTAAACAGTAGGCTCCACCACGTTCGGTTCAGGTAGTTGTAAGGAGACCCTCTCAAGGCCTACAAAATCAGGAGAGAATCCAAAATGTGCTGGTTATTTTGGTCCAATTTGCCATTTAACACGAACAAAACATTAACCTGTTTGTCAGCATGAACCTGTAGAATACGAGATATAGAATGAGCTTTTGTTTTAGCAACTGATTTGCTGCTCGAGAAACATTTCCAAAATAAGTTTGCTTGGAACATTAAATCATGACAAATTATTATTTATCATTAATTGTCAACAAAATTGTGCATCTCAGCAATTCATAGTTTTACATGCTGGAAATCCTCAAATTCAATCTACTGCATCTTCCCAAGAAGAGATTGAGTGGAATTTGAATGTTGCTTTTGTAGGATCTGTAGTTTACGCAAGCTTTTACCTGGTTGTTGGCCATGGTGTGGTACCAGTAGAAGAGGCGTGAGGTGATGAAATACGCCACCACTACATCCACGCTGTAATGCTCATGCCCTATCAGGATACAGACCACGCCAACTGCACTTAGCAACCAGCAGATCACGTGATAGCAACGCCAGAGTAGTGAGCGGGGTGAGTCTACAACACAATACAATAATCTTACAAATGTAGTCACACAAAAACAAAAAGAACTAGCAAGAAGAGGCTCTCAGAGTAAACATTTGGGCTTATGAACACTCAATATTTAATCATACAATAATTGCCGATACGTCAAAACACGATGCAATGCGATTGTTGATTTGATTATTTTCAGTGGCTTGAATATTATCATATTTGCCTATTCTACACAACTTGTAAATTTGTATTAAACCACAAATGCAACAAAAATATAACATGAACATTTAATCTAACTGGGACATCCACAAAAGAAAATACAACTTAGTTTTTCCATTTTAAATCATTTAAAATAAACACATGAGCTCATCTATCATCTGATGGTGGCTCCTGGCTGGCTCGCCAGTTTTTTACATATAAAAAACGTTTCTTTTTTAGTTATGAGAACGTTAGAGGAACATTAGATTCTAGAATTTTGAGAATGTTATGAGAACATTCTATTGTTATTACTGAAGAACGTTATTGAACAGTTATGGAAACGTTCCCTGTTAGCTGGGATGTTGTCATTCATTTGATAGAGAACTACAGTGTAAAATTAAAGGGTACATAACTTACACAGTTTCACCTAATCTCATGTTAATCTTGAGGACCTATAGAGTAGAAGTGCATCCTTCATATCTCCAAAAAGTCTTTAGTTTTATCGTATTTCTAAAAGAAAAATACAGCTTTCCGATTCTATCCAGAAAAGCTCCTGGAGGCGTGACGTGGGCGGAGCTATAGAGTCAAGCGTCGACCTGGGCCTTAATAAAACATTCGTCACTGAAATGACCAGAACACACAACCGCACTTGCTACACTCCGTTGCTGCCCCAGAAAAACAAACTGCATCCACTGTTCCTGTAATGCTGGGTTCTTTGGGAAGCTGAACACACTGAACGCTCTTTGGTGAGCTTTCCCTCACATCCAAAAACACACTTTTTTGGAGACATACTTGAACAAATCCTTTGCAGCGCTGCTGATGATTTCCTGTTGAAGCGCGTTGATGTGCGCGGTCTCGCTCTCCTCTGGTCGATGTGTGCGCGTGCGCGCTTTTCCGAGAGAAATGCTCATATAAGGAGTTCCACTCTCGTCTACGTCATTAGTTCCACGATCGAAAAAAAACAGCCGAAACTTGTACCAACCCGGAAGTAAGATTTTCGGCACAGAAATTCTCCGTTATTCGTCCAAAATATTTTTTTTAAACTTTAGCCATGTTTAGCATGAGAATCCATCTCTTTAACATTGTAAACAACTCTGAATACATGAAACACCATTGTACCCCCCCTTTAAAGACCCGATCACAACTAAAGCAGACAAAAACACCACTTTCGAAGGACCATGCGCAAGAGAACTGTTCTTTGTCATTAAGTTGTCATCAAAGGCTGGTAAAATTGGGCATTTACCAGTTATTGTGGTAAAAAAAAATGAAGACACAGTAATGGTTTCCTCGTACTCACATTCCTGGATGAAGAGGAAGGTGAGGGTCAGCATGACCGTGTGGCCGCTGTACAGAAAGTCTCCACACATGAGATGGGAGCCTGTGATGGACAAACCTCCTCCAGACACCAGCTGCAAAACTCGCTTGATCTTGCCGTGAGAATCACCGTGGAGCTACAGAGAGAAGCAGAGCGAACATGAGGTAAAAGCATCAAAGCTACACTTCACCATTACACGCAAACAGCGAACAAACATATCAGACGTGATTTTTAAGCAAACCAGAACTTAAAACATATAATTTAACGCACAAATAAATGCACGGTCGTCTGCTTTCCAAGCTAACAGTAACAGTGACAAGCTAACAGTTCTGCAAAGGTTCCCTCAAAGTTGTGAACAAACGTTCTTCCAGTAACATTAATAGAACGCTTGTTCAACGTTATCTGGACTTTAATAATGTTCTCAAAATGTTATTTATACATCGTACATGAAAGATCTTTTCTGAAACGTTTTAGTTGGAAACTTGTTTCAGAATCTTCAGAGAATATTCAAAAGTAACGTTCCCATAATGTTTGAAGAATGGTAAAGTGTAATGTTCACATAACCAAGATGGGGTTTTTTTTAAATGTTGGATGTTCAGGAACATTCAGGAATAATTGTTTTCATAACTTAATGGAACGTTAGCAAAACATTCTTAGATTATACATTTCATTATCTGGGTTTTTACTTTGCATCGAGATATATTATGAGAATGCACTTTTGCATTTTATAAGTTTTAAGACATATTTAGTGATGTTTATATAAGCTAAAAATCTGACGATTAACCTATAATTTAAATTAACTTTTTCTCCATTAGCTTTTTTTTTTTATTTTTTTTTTAAGTTGCTAGAATTTTTGATAATTTTCACAAAACTTTCATGGCCCCATAATATTTTGTTGTATGAATATCTGAACACACAATTTTGTAAAAGAAGAAAAGCACCTCTGCTTTTAAACAACAACAACAAAAAAATTATTCTAGCTTCATGCATTATTTTTGATCAAAACTTAAATGTGGGTACCGTATTTTTCGGACTATAAGTCGCTCCGGAGTATAAGTCGCATCAGTCAAAAAATGCGTCATGAAGAGGAAAAAAACATATAAGTCGCACTGGACTATAAGTCGCATTTATTTAGAAATGTATTTCACAAAATCCAAGACCAAGAACAGACATTTAATCAATATAGGCAAGTTATTCAACTACACAGTAGCACACAGAACAACAGGCTGAATAGGTGTCCGGTGTGTTAACGCAACACATTAACAGTTATTCAGCTACACAATAGCATAAAGAACATATACCTGGGAGGCTGAATAGGTTAAATTAACATAAGCCAGCGAGTCCAACAAGAAATGTACCAGTAAACAAGTTCACCAAGCTCCCGCAATCTCATTCCAAATCATTTTCTTCATCCCTTGGTGTCGCTTCTGAACAACTCCGCCAACTAGAGCGCCCTCTCGCGGCTGTAGACGGTTATGTTTTCTCTTGGTTCATCTCAGTCTGAATTAATTTTGATATAGAAGTTGCACCTGATTATAAGTCGCAGGACCAGCCAAACTATGAAAAAAAGTGCGACTTATAGTCCGGAAAATACGGTAAGTTTCGTAAAAAAGCATCATTTTGAACAAAAAGCTGATAAAAATCACATTTCGTTCAAAGACTACAAAGTGCATCAGCAATGCTTTTATCTCTCACTTCCTGTGTCTTGATCCGGAGATTCTGTACTACTATTCTGTTGGTTGAGCAGCACTCACCTTCGGGGCGCACTCCATGTGCATGCTGGGAACTGGAAGAGTTGTGATGTACATGGTCACCATACGGTACAAATACAACATTCCCTGCAGGAAGAAAAACCTTCGGCCCACAATGGCTCTGTCAACACAACGGGACAAGGAGGAATTATGGGACTGAGTTGAGTTTGAATTTACTCCTGCATAGCACACATCACATGTTTTATCAGTCGAGGCAGTGATTGGATGGCAGTGTTTGGGAGTAACTAAATAAAAGTAGCAATGCTGCTAATTAGGGCTGTGCAATATGGACAAAATAATCATATTGCGATTTTATTAGCGATTTTGGAAATTGTTTTTGCTCTTTCAAACATGCTACATTCTAAATGTATTCAGTGCACAAGAAGTGCATAAAACATTTCACAATGAAATAACATAGTATTAACAGCTTGATAAACAAAACTGTAATAAACTGTCTTTAAAACAGACAATATTAAATAAATTAAGGTTAACTAACCTAAACTTAAGTCATAATGATAAATAAACTTCAAAATTGTCTTTCAGGGCACACATTTCACAATGAAATATAATTACTGTACAGTGTGTGTTATTACAGTATTACTGCTTGATAAACAAAATTGTAATAAATTGTATCTTTAAAACAGACAACTAAATAAATTAAGATTAACTAACCTAAACTTCAGTCGTAACAATAAATAAAATCTAACAGAAATCAAAACCAAAAAATAGATTGCTAATAATGGACCGTTAAACTCAAGGCAGAGTATTTCACTTCAATGCTATTCATTTCAGGAATAGCAACTCGTGTGAAATGAGTGCGAGATGGCAGCTGGTATCTTTTGTCGAGTGTTTGTATTAGTCTTCGGAAGCCGTCTTTACTGACGATGTACGCAGACACAATGTCTTTGCATATATAATATTGCGTCTGTAATTTCTTTGTGCCGTTTTGATCCGAATTCTCATAAGGCGTGACGCTTGCAAATGCTTGAACGGTCGGTTCAGGCTGGCTTTGAGGTGTGCTTTTGTTAGTTCTGATAAAACGAGCAGCTCTTACACCAAATGCTCACCTGTGCTTGAGGAAGAGCCATTGGATGAACCACAGAGCCACCAGGATCATTCCGTTCACCTCGGTGACGGAAAACGCCCACTCCGCACGCGGCACGTAATCGAAGAACTTGTCCGGTAACGGCGGGCTGACGGACTTATCCGGGACTCTCTCGTGGATGACGGTGATCATGACGGTCGTAAGGATGAGGTTAAAACCAGCCCAGATGAACGCGATTCCCGTCTTCCACCATTCCGACGGCAGCCGAGGGACGCCGGACTTCGGGATGGCGATGCGGATGTAATCCTGGTTTTTCCGCAAGGCTTTCCGGAAACCCCGCGCCAAACGTGTCGGCTTGCTGTCGGCAACCTGATTGCTAGTGGGCGTGTCCGGAGAGGGGCGTGTCTGTCCGGTTTGGGGGCGTGTCCTATCTTCCACCATCACCATCACATGGAAGTCGCCGTTGTCTTGTTCATCTTGTTCGTCCAGGAGTTGAGATGCTGCCATCGCTTATACACTAAAACAGAGCGGAATACTATTTAATATTAAATACAATATTTCATGTAATATTGAAAACAATATGCAGTATGCCACAATAAACATTTGTCAAACTGCTGTCACATGAACTCAGTATGAACTCATTTCAATGTGCATTCAATGTGTTGCTTGCAGTTTCTGTGTAATTATGTGTAATTAAAAAATATTAAAATTCTTTCAGTATGCATGATGCGTACGTGTAGAATTCCATAGACGACCAATGTGGGGCATAGTCATACAGGAGCATAGTCTGGGGGTTGCCTTTTTTTCTCCTCACCTCTCCTCATGTTATGCTGTATTTTTTTCCTCAATGCTCTGTCTTCCTGTCCTGTCTACCCCCTTGTCATATTGTATGTATGTTTTGTATGGACAGGTTGATGGCTAATTTCGCTGGTACTTGTGACTAGTGACAATAAAGCTACTACTACTACTACTACTACTATGTTGATTCTTTGTGAGAAGGAGGGATTATTTTGGAGTCATAAGGACTGTAACCGAACAGATACAGTAAATATGCGGTTGTTGTGTTGGACAGCTGAAAGGCACAGTAAGTTTCGCTGCTAGTAGCCATTTTACGATTATAATTACGTTTAACGTCCGCCTCCTTCCCTGAACCTGAACATTGTTACCGCTACGATTTCATTCTAATAAAACAGCCGCGAGTGCTGAATTACTACTCATGGTCACTTTATTTGACGAATTAAAATTGTGTGGTAACGCAGCGCTGTTTAACTTGGTCAAAACAATCATACTAAAAATACATTTAAGTGTGTTGAAACTTGAAAGTTATGTTATATCGTTACTGCTATGATAATGAGGTGATAAAGATGATTTCAATATGAGAAATAATTTTAATGACTTGTGTTGCTAAATGGCATGCATATAGGCTATCGAACGGTGGAGAAAATGCTGTATTACTGTTCCTATCCTACTACTGTCACTATTCTGTTAGACACTTGACAGAATAATGTTATCTCTGAGGTACAAACATGTGACTTGCGGTTAAATCAAGAAAACAAGGAATTCAAACAATAAGACTAACCATGTTGAGCTATATAACAATGATTCGTTTTCTTTCAATAGGCTAAATGTATCCAAACACAGTTGTTAAGTCTAATAAAACAAATCATATATTAAAGCATCTTTGGTGTTTCCATGGTTTCTACGGAAGTAAAACCAGAAATCAAGGGTAACATGGGTATATGACGTCATTGACCGGTGACGTATTGATTGTTACAATATTACAAAATTGTTACACTGGTTAAAATAGCTGATTTCTCTGGATTTAAACATTGTTGGAAACATTTGGGATAAAGTAAGTGCACAATTCAACACAATATAGATCATTGTTGGGTTTTGGGATATTTTAATCAAAAATCTTACATATTGTGCCTTAAAGTCACATAGCTTGGTGAAATTGACACTGCACAAACATGACGGAAATCTACACCGCAAACAGGTTGTTTTCACTCGATTTAACCCAAGACATTTTAAGGCATGTCATCTTGGAAACAAGTCCAGTACGGCTACTTTACTGGGGAAAGACAGAAATCTGATGGTCAAGATTACATTTTGATTACATAGGCCTATTTCAAATAAATTCTGACAAAAATTATGATAATTTTAGCATCATTGTAAAAAAATAAATAATAATGCATGTGTGTGCTATATAATCAAAAACATTATATAAGCAAGATTGTCAATGTTTTTGAACCAAACTCGCATTCCAACAATTTCTGACACAGTTTTCCATACGTATTGTTATAATATCCCTCTATCATATAGAAGCTGTAGTGTGTTGATTTAGTTCAGTCCACAAATGTTTGGGCGTTTCTGTGTGTGTGTGTGTGTGTGTGTGTGTGTGTGAGAAAGAGTAAATCTAAGACACACCCTGAAACCTGTGACACAAGTTCACCTTTCTCATTCAGATCTCTCTATGGACAGCAGTCTGACCGGTTTGTGCCGCTCTGACGTGAAACTCAAGACCCCGTTTAGATTCTCCCCCGCTGAACCCCAGAAACGAATTACAGATTTCATATCCATATATCAGTCTAATTGAGGAAGGTAGGAAGGCATCAAGGCACATATTTAGGCGTGTCCCAATTCTTTATGCACTACTCTATGCTGTTTAGTAGTGTAAATAGAGTTCACACTGATAATTCCAACAACAAGTGCACTTCAAATACACAGATGATGCACTTCAGTTGGACACTTCATGTTAACTTCTATATCTGTTTTGCACTTTCATTTTTTGAAGTGCTTTCACTAGTGCTTATTCCAAAACATTCATGAATTCCAACATTCCAACACAATTACAACATCCAACAAGGGTTACTTCATCAAAAACGAAAATGATCCCATAATTTACTCACTAGGTGTATATGACTTTCTTCTTTCAGTCGAACACAATCTGAGTTATATTAAAAAATATCCTGGCTCTTTCCAGCTTTATAATGGGAGTAAATAGTAGTTAAGAGTTTTTGTAGCCCAAAAAAGTGCATCCATCCATCATAAAAGTAATCCATACGACTCCAGGGGTTTGTAAGGCCTTCTGAAGCGAATCCATGCGTTCTTGTAAGATAAATATTCATATTTTTAACTTTATAAACTATTATCACTAGCTTCCGGTAACAGCCGTACGCGAGTCTAGGGATAATTTATAGTTATAAATATGAATATTTCTCTCTTTTTTTTTTTAAACACATCACTTTGCTTCAGAAAGCCTTTATTAACCCCTGGAGTCGTATGGATTACTTTTATGATGGATGGATGCACTTTTTTTGGGCTTCAAAATCTCAGGTACCATTTACTCCCATTTTACAGCTGGGAAGAGCCAGGATATTTATTTAACTCTGATTGTGTTTGGCTGAAAGAAGGAAGTCATATACACCTAGGATGGCTAAATTATGGGACAATTTTCATTTTTGGGTGAACTAACCCTTTAAGTTCAGATCTGTTCTCCAAAAGGGGTTGACAGTAAACAGGTTTAAGAACACACAGAATCAATATGGTGCATGTTCGAAAACGTGGTAAAAGCATGAAACGTTTTAGTCAGGGCTGTCTTGTTAAAGTCACAGGATGTTTGACTCATTGCGTGTAAATGTTTGACAGGTAATTGATGTGATTTGACAGCATTGCTGAGCTGCCGCAGAAGTCATTGAACTCACACCTGTGCACGCGCACACAACCCCCGGCGGCGCGCCCCCGAACTCAGAGACCATCATCATCATCATCATCGGAGCCAAAAAAAGAAAAGTTCCGGAACCATCCGGATCCTAATGGAATGATGATCGATCCGGATCAGCGCGTGGCTGCCGGTAAAACCATCTCAAGATCCCGAAATAAACACAAACACAGAGAGTGCGTCTGAAAACACACTATACTGCCTACCTAGACATCAGAAACGCCTAAAAATGCGCTCTAGGTAGAAAACTCACTAGGTTTTGTGACATTCTCTGTAACTTTCTTTATAGACATGATTCTAAACCACATCAGATATAGCATGCACCTCGCAGTTTTTACTTGAGCGTTTATCAATTCATAAGAAAAGCAACAATAGAAACAAACAAGAATCACTTTACATACCTTATGCAAGTTAAAATCCAGCGCGACACACACATAAAACAGCGTTAATAAATAAATAAAAAAACGAGATGTGAGTGATGTGAACAGACGACTTACCTGTTTAACACCGGAAGACTCACTGAACAACGGTTATGGAGGGGGGTGGGCTTTAACCCCGCCCACACCTGCAGCCACGCCCATGTGGGCTCAGAACCACGCCCTCTACAGTAATCATGGCGTCAGAGTAACAAATTACAAAAAAATTCGTGTTATGCAAAACTGGCCTCAGGAATGAAACTGGAACCACTTCAGAAATGCACTGAAAACTTGTAAAATTTGAACATTTATTTGAACATTGTTTACCTTTTACCATGCATTATTGTTAACCTCCATTTGTTTTATTGTACTCTTGTATGCAAATACATTATAAGCATAAAAATAGTGCATATTTTATTAATTTAGTAACACTTTACAATAAGGTTCATTAGTTAACATGAACTAAGAATGAACAATACTTCTTTAGCATTTATTAATCTTAGTTCATATAATATCAACATTTACTAATATGTTATTAAAAATAAAGCTTGTATTTGCTAACATTAGTTAATGCACTGTGAACTAACAATGAACAGCTGTATTTTTATCAACTAACATTAATGAAGATTAATAAATACTATAACAAATGTTTTGCTCATTGTTATAGCTCATGTTAGTTAATACATTAATTAACATTAACTATTATAAAGTGTTACCATTATATTATTATAAGATATGTCAATATATAGATCATTCTATTTATGCGAGTGCTTTGTGCAAAAACAACATAATTTACCATTTTATTTTAAAAAATATGAATCTCCATCACGCATACCCGTGAGCAAGGAAAGTGGTAATTGTGTAGCTTTCAAATCTCTCAGATTTCATCAAAATGATCTTCATTTGTGTTCAGAAGATGAACAAAAGACTTGCGGGTGTGGAATGACATGAGGGTGAGTAAATAAAGACAGAATTTACTTTTTTGGGTAAATTAGCCCTTTAAATGTGCCAAAAATACTGTAAAACTGAATGAATTTGGTCTTTATCACTGTCTAAAATGATAAATTGACTTTCTATATAATGTTTTCTTGTACTCATGAAAACAAATTCCCATAAATATTACATATTATATTACCAGTAATTGTATGTTATATTTATTATATCATAAATATAATATACTTTCAGCATCTTGTATTTATGTGAGTTAACTGTTAAACATGTTACACTGAGGCTTTTGGTGGTTTTTAATGATTTATTGGTGTGATTTTGATCATGAATGACAGGATGACTGTGTTTTCACTTGATCCCGCCGTTGCTGATGTTCGGGGCCCGGCAGAGGCCCTTCCCACGGACTTCGAATGCCACGCCCTTATACGTGGCCACGCCCTTCGCATCTGTGCACAGGTCGGGCAGCAAACGCTCCCAGATCCGCTGTTTGGGATTCAACTCTTTCTCTGGTTCACCTGCACATCACAAACACAGTCCGTCACAAACTCTGATGGATGTTTACAGTGTTGGGAGTTACTCATTACAAGTAACTTGAGTTATGTAATCAGATTACTTTTCCAAGTAACTAGTAAAGTAACGCATTACTTTTTCAATTTACAACAAAATGTCCAAGTTACTTTTTCAAACAAGTTACGCTAGTTATTGACTGACAGCTCTCCTTGCCCCCATGTTGAGAGAAATAAAGTGAGGAGGTGGTGTGTGTTTGTGTGTGTGTGTGTGTGTGTGTGTGTGTGTGTGTGTGTGTGTGTGTGTGTATGTAAACATGCTGGTTATTTTAGTTCTAGACTAAATGTGAACATGCATTTGCTCATCTCACTTGTACGAAAACATTCAGTATTCCTCAAAATGAATAAAAACAGTGAAATGCAATCTCAGAATTTTACGCAAAACTTTTATAATTAACTATATTAAATTACACAAATATACTTTATGTATTTAATCTCACTTTATTAACCAATGTCTTTGCTGCTGACCTTCAATGATCTAATTCAACCATACTAATAAGCAAAAATTACTTTAGATTAGATTTGGAAATAAGAGTGTTGAACTTCCTTCTCCTGTCTCCTATTGTTCTTTAATCGGCAGAAGCTCAAAGGTTTGTTTGGACAGGAGTAAATATGCATTTCCTTCAGCCTGAGGCTTATTGACTTCACTTTTGGTGTGAAAGGGCCTGAACATTTGCCAAAAATAAAACTTTTGTTGTTGTTATTAAAAAACAAACAAGCCCAGCCCAGGTGAGAAAAAGTAACGCAAAAGTAACGTAACGCATTACTTATCATAAAAAGTAGCTAAGTAAAGCAATTAGTTACTTTTTTTGGGAGTAACGCAATATTGTAATGCATCACTTTTAAAAATAACTTTCCCAACACTGCTGTTTATGCGGGGTTTATGACGAACAGCTCTTACCAGGGTAATTCTGGAAAGTGATTCTGTCGCCCGGCTGAGCAGAAGTGGGCGGAGTCAACGGTTCCATGCTCTCTTGATTGACAGCGCAGAGGAGGCGGGCCTGCGACTGAACACCTCGTACCTTCACTGGCCGTCCGTTACACAACAACACCACCAGACAGCCCACCAGCTGCACACACAAACACAATACATCCTGAATAACACATGGGGTCCATTTTATTACTATTATTACTTTTTTTTTTAATTAATACTTTTATTCAGCAAGGACGCATTAAATTGATCAAAATTAGATTTATAATGTTACAAAAGATTCTATTTCAAATAAATGCTGTTCTTTTGAAGTTTTCATTCATCAAAGAATCCGGAAAAATAAAATGTATGACAGTTTCCACAGAAATATGAACAGTTTTCAACACTGATAATAATCATAAATGTTTCTTGAGCATCATATTACCAGATCATCATATTAGAGTGGTTTCTGAAGGATCATGTGACACTGAAGACTGGAGTAATGATGCTGAAAATTCAGCTTTGATCACAGGAATAAATTTCACTTTAGCTGATTTACATCAGCTGATTTACATTATAATAATATTTCATTGTTTTTACTGTATTTTTGATCAAATAAATGCAGCCTTGGTGAGAATAAAAGACTTAAAAACATTTAGAGTCCTTTATTTGACCTGATATTTTTAAATATTTTAAAATCAAAATGTATAAATATTGTCCAAAATATATGTTAAAAAAAAGCAAATTTTGACTGTTTTGAGATTTTGAATTTCTTTGTTTATTTGGAAAATGTATTTCTTTCACATGTGCTGTTTGCAACATTTACAAAATGCTTCCATCTATTTTGGCCAGTAAAAATATGATACATTACATATTAATATAATAAAAAGTACTACATGGGATTTTAATAAATTTTTAATATTCTGGAGTAAGCGCTAAATGTGTGGAAGCCGTGTATATTCACGACACAACCGAACACAAGCGTCTCGAGCTGCTGATGTTTATTTACAGCTCCTTCAGATCAGTGTTTTAGGATGTTTATTAGGATTAGGGAGTTGGGGAAGTAATTGTATTTTATTTTATTTTATTTTGTGGATTAGGGCAGTAAGAGGTATATACAAATTAGTTATTTTTTTGTTCGTTATTTTGGGCTCTGTCGGCTCAATCCCCAATAAACCTGTTAAATTCAATTAACATTGTTTCATTCGCTTTTCCATGAAAAAAGAAACCTTATCGTTTCGTATTGTTTTTCATGTTCGGTCTTTGGATCTAGACGTAGCCTGGTTAAAACCAGACCATTCTCAGTAGTAACTGAGTTATGGTCTGGCAAAGCTTCATTAATAACTCATTTCCAAAGGGGCGTCACCAACGGACGTCGCTCAAATGCCTCTGGGCGCAATTGGATAGACCTAAAACCAATCAGAGCGTTCGTCATCGTGTAAAGCCATATGCTGTGTCCCAATTCGCCTAAGTTACACTACGCCATAAAAGTATGTACTCTTTTTGTGCAGAAAAGGTATTTACTTTTGAATGTGTAGCAAAAAAGTAGGCAAGCTTTGGGACATACTTCTTCGTCATCTTTATCGGACGGATCTGTCTCGTGCATCCTGTCACGTAAACTGCCCTGTCAGTCATCTTGTCACAGTTAAAATCCTCTATTAAATCTAATTTAATTTCCTACCGTTTCGGAGAGAAATGTAGGAGCACGTTCATCTGCCAGTGGGTCTTTCATGGAGACGGTCCTCATGTGTTTGCTATTTGAATATAATAATGCATTTAAAAGTTGAACGGACGTCGCTCAAATGCCTCTGGGCGCAATTGGATAGACCTAAAACCAATCAGAGCGATCGTCATCGTGTAAAGCCCGCCTCAACGTTTCTGATTGGTGCCGCGATTTGGACGGATTAGAAATGGACTTGAATAAGCTCTTTGCCAGACTACTTGTAGAGCAAATCTAAATTTGCCGGAAGTTTGTCTGGGTTTTCCCAGGCTAATCTAGACGGGTTGTAACAATACAACTGTGATGTCGTTAACCTGTTCCGGAGGCACGTGATTGGTCAGTCCGCTGACCACGGTTCTGGGAGCGGGTTCTCCTAACTCCACCTCCTGGACGTACAGTGACGCTGAGTCCGGATGTTTCCGAACGTCCAGAATCCGAGCGACCCGCAGGTCCAGACGGGACACGTCAGGTTTCTGATCGCGCAACAGAGCCAACTCAGAAGTCTTCGGGAGCGCCGCATCCACACCTGCTCCTGACACACACACACACACACACACACACACACACACACACACGCAAATCAATCTCTGAAACACAACAGAATGAATCGTGTCTCATACAATACATATGCAAGCAAATGCAAGTCAACAAAAACAAAACAGCATGAAGAAATGCTGCCACAGTTTACTCGGACATTGATCCGAATTATAACTATATAAGGCCAAACTTGCTGTTATGTGGTGCTTTAGGGTGAGTAAACACAAGCCTGTGAGCTCATAGGCTGTTGAAGAATCAAATCTTGAAGAATTGATCACTAATCTGAGTATTGAGTTCTCTGTGTCTACGGTGGTTTATATCGATGTATTTGGCAGATGCATTTGTCCAATCATTTTGCCATACCTCCCTATTCTATAAAAACTGTTGTATTCGTGTTAGCTGGTGGGATTCTCAATGGACTTTGTCTGAGATCCCCTGAGAACTGCTCGGGAAGATCTCCTGGCCGTGATTAAAGGACATTTGCTGAAGTCTGTTTGTCGATTATTCCTGCGCAGGAAGAAAGCTAGTTAGGGAAGCAAGTTAGTTAGGTAGACTATATATTAAACGTCGATTGGAGACGCTAGGGAACGTCGATTGGAGACGACCCAAGTAGATTTAGAGTAGGAAGGGAACGTCGAATGGAGACGACCCAGGGAACGTCGATTGGAGACGACCCAAGTAGATTTAGAGTAGGAAGGGAACGTCGAATGGAGACGACCCAGTTAGTTAGGTTTAGGGAAAAATCTATGACACCATGTAATAAAAAATAAAAAAATATCTCAGGATTCTGACTTTTCTTCCTCGCAATTACAACTTTATATCTCACTTATAACTTGTTTAAGAGTTTAAATCTGATTCTGTTTAAAGTTTAAAGTGATTCTGAGAAAAAAGTCAGAATTGCACGATATAAACTCACAAATGTGAGAAATATGGCACAAAAAGTGTGATATAATTTTGCAATTGCGTTAAAAAAAATTGTCAGACATAAACTCGCAATTGATTAAAAAAATTCTGAATTGTATGGTGTAAACTCACAATTTTTTTCTTATGATATACACTCAAAATTGCGAAAAAATTTTGTGAGATAAACTCACAAGGGTCAGGGTTCTGTCACTTCTGTCTAGTCTATTTCTTGGTTTTGTGACAGAGCCCTGACGCTCCTGTTTTGTCTTGTTCTGTGTAGCACGCAGCTTGTGCTTTACTCTGGCTGTGTGCTTTCATGTTGTCATGTTCTGTGTGAACACATGGCTTCATTAGTTCTCATTAGCTGCGTGTTCATGTCTCGTTTTGTGTGAGCGCATGGCTTGTGATTTGTTTTTACTGGTCATGTGCTCTCCTGTGGATTGTCTAACCCCGCCCATCTTGTTATCTGATTATTGGTTAATTTGCCTCACCTGTCCTCTCTCATTACATGCTTTGTTTGCTCCCTAATTATTCTCCCTGTGTTCGCAGTCCTGTGCTGGTTCGTCGAGTCGAGTCGAGTCGAGTCTCCCCCTTGGGGTAGTTTTTGTTTGTTTTATTTTTATTTTTAATAAAAGCCTTCATTCTTCTGCGATTGAGTACTTGCCTCATCTCCTCAATCCCAAACCCTGACAGCAAGTGCAAGAAAAAATTCTGAATTGTAAAATTTAGTCGCAATTGTGAAAAAAAACAATATAAACTGGCAATTGCGAGAAAAAATTGTCATAATTTATAATTTCATAATGTCAACATTATATTGTGAGATATAAACTCAAAAATGCAAGTAAAATATTGTGACAGACACTTGCAAGTGCAAGTAAAAAAGTCAAGATTGTAAAATATAGTTGCAATTAGTCATAATTGTAATAAAAAAGTCATAATTGTAAAATATAGCCGCAATTGCGAGAAAAAAATTGTGAGATATAAACTATTTCCAGAAAAAAGTCAGAATTGTGTGAAATAAACATGCAATTGCAACAAAAAGCCATAATTGTGATTTATAAACTCAAAGGGTCTCATTCATGAAACATTCGTAAATATACGAGTAAATATGTGAGTGATTTGCGCGTAAAGAGACATTCCCGAAAATTCTTCTCCTGATTCACAAATACTTCGTAAACGTCAGATTTGATAGTGAAATGTGTGTGTGGGTTAATGAATTCCAATCAGTCGTAAATGGGACGCGCGTGCACACTCATTCTCAATTACCATAAATCCCGCCCATTAAAACCGACTGACAACTATATATGGGCATCAT
>NC_137139.1:34309900-34317400 GCF_949319135.1 Squalius cephalus
CATCCACTGTGATTTCTCCATGTTTCCCTCGCCGTCTCTCTGCCTTCAGCACAATCTGATACAAACAACAGCAGTCAATAAACTATAATCAAAATGCAGATGATCAATAATCAGAAACAGCAGGATGGATACTATTATAACATCCTAAACGCTATTTACACAACTTTGGTTTTAATGTATTAAACCGACAAATTAAGTCAAATAAAAACTCCAGTTTTTCAGGATTTTGATCTCGAAACTCAACGAAAAATCAACAAAATGTTGCATGTTTTGCAATCCTGCATAATCTGCCATTTAACTGCAAAATAATCTCAAAAAGCACAGTACTACTTAAAGTCATTGACACGTTAATGTGATAAAGAAAGAAACATTTGATTATTCAATATCTGTAGTATTTTGTAAACAAATACTGGTCATCCTTGTGTGCTGAGTCCGAAAGTTTCGTCCGAATATTTCGCACGTTAAAAAATAAATACGACCTCATGTTGTGTCAATCACGTTTACACACTGCCTGCGAAACTTTCGTCCGACATAAAAAAATTCGGATCGGGTTCAAATTTCTGCGTTTTTCGCATCTGTATCAAGCATTCTGAGAGGGGTTTTGACAATTAAGAGCCACCCAATGACGAATACGAAAAAACTCAGTGTTCAAGGACCTTAAAGAAACACGCCGACTTTTTGGGACTTTAGTTTATTCACCGTATCCCCCAGAGTTAGATAAGTCCATACACACCCTTCTCATCTCCATGCGTGCTGTAACTCTGTCTGACGCACCCACCGCTAGCCTAGCTTAGCACAAACACTGGAGGTAAATGGCTCCAGCTAGCATACTGCTCCCAATAACTGACAAAATAACGCCAACATTTTCCTGTTTACATGTTACGGTCAATAAGTAAAAGTCCCAAAAACTCGTCATGTTCCTTTAAATCTAACTGAAAAACTTAAAGCACTCTTTTTTTTTATTTGTATAAATGTCTTATTGTTTCTTTGGTATTATTTTTTATAACAAAAATAAAAAATAACACAACAAAAGTTGTCAGAATTTGGTAAGATACAAGAATAAACTAGCGTTTCTGTCATGTATGACTATTGCACATCTAGTGTCATATAGTAAATTTGATATTCTAATTATAAAAAAAAAAAAAAAACCTGTCATTTTAGCAAAAATCCTGGTGGGACTGAATCAGCTGTGAATCATGACTGTTCAGCAATGAACTGATTCAGCTTTTAAGTAAAAGAATATGTATTGGAAGCTGATGATTTATTCATGCTTACATCAACAAGGCCCCGCCCCCCAAGTGTGATTTGGGTGTGTCTCCAGCCGTGTCCTCCAGTCGTGGTCCAGACTGACGGACTGTGACTCCGCCCCTTTCTGACAAACACTTGCAGAGAGCCGATGTGGTTTCCGTGGAGACGGTGTCTAAACGCCAGACAGAGGTTGCCGCCCTGCCACGCCTTTGTGGGCGTGGCCAGCGGGACCGTAAGCCGCGCCCCTTTTACACTTCGTCTGTTTGTAGCCTCTGGTACTGACAGGTACCGCCCACCTGAGAGTGATTGACAGGTAAGAAAGTTGTACAGTCAAACCAAAAATTATTCAGACAGCCAGATATCATTTTTTATATTTTTTTACTAGTGGGTGCAGAACACTACAGTTCATTTCTGTAAGTGAGGAGAAGTAAACTGTGACATATAATACCCTAATATTCTTCATACAGTGACTACCAGTGACATTTATACAAATTTGGGAGCAAAAATGATTCGGACTCTTTGAGCTGACCATGTTTTGCTGAAGTGTTTTGTCTTTAATTGCTAATGCTCTTTTCACACACAGACTGAACAAAATGAAGCATTGCTTGGTGATTGTTTGAGCTAAACTGGTATTATGTAATTGTGTAGTTAAATTTAACAGCTGACAGATATTCATCATAATTCATGTGTGAGAGTCTAACAGAAGGACGGACAAAACCAGTGACATATCAACTGAGTTCATAACTCATATTTTATTACCATTTTCTAAACTATAGCGAATAAACTGTGATAATGTGTAGTACAGTAAAGTACAGTATTTATTAGCTTATTAACCTGTATTTTTTTTGGGGGGGGGGGGGGGGGGTCTCTTGTCATTTTTGTTTTGTAGGCAACAGGAGGTTCATGACTAGATGTTCTGTGTAGTTCTGATGTGTTTTACCAGCAGGATCATCTTTGATTTCCCATTTTAGATCTCCTTCTGAGTCCTTCATCCAAAAACACAAACCCTCATCAAACGAGCAGCTCACGACACCAGCCGCTGAAACATACACACACACACACACACACATCAGTAAGATTCACTGGTTTGTCTCGTCTATTTCGCAGAAGATGTGAATGTTACCTGGATCATCTCGCACAGACTCCGCTGTGTTTCCTAGCTCAACGTCAAAGTCCCAGTCAAAAAGGTTGTTCTCGTAACGTGGAACTAGAAGAAGAGAAATAAAACAATCAGAACTATTCTTATTAATGAACAGACACTCAGTTGTTATATTGTTAACCCTATGGTCCTCTACAGTCATTTTTGACCGAAAGATGTTACGGTTATTATTATTTTTTTTATTTTTTTACTTCATCGGAATGGTACAAAACGTGCCTTGGTAAAGGTTTTGGCACTTGCTATGTGTGAACACACACACACACACACACAAGCACACACACACACACACACGCACAGACACACATGCACAAAATACAACACATGGACTTGTTTAGATTTATGGCTTTGATTTTCACACAGTTTTAGAATACATGTTTTGAAAAACATTTATATTTCATATAAAAAAAGAATAAACTTAAACTTCAGCAATAATCTGCCACGTTTCTTCTTTAAAAACAGATCAAACTTCAGTCTGTGCTCCAAAGCATTCAAGATTTATGAAAATTCATGAAAATTTAATTTTCATGTCTAAGCTTAAAAAAGTGAATAAATGGATTATAGACTGCTGAATAAATATAATTGAGTGTCATTAAATCCCCTAAAAATACAAAATATTAAATAAAAACATTATCGAAATAAAATATAGTACAGTCATTTCACTGAAATAAAATAATAATAATAATTTGGGCATTTTCGACTGCGACGTGAGGATTTATCTGACTGTACGGAAATAGCGTCAAATGGTGATGTCTGATGTGTCGTTAGACCAGTTTCGTGATTCTTTAAAAGTACCGTAGAAAACAAATGGCCTTAGAGTTGGTAAGTTTGATGCATTTAATGTAAGTGAATCAGTGTAATCATTTTAATGAACTGATTCAATCTCGGCTAAGAACGTTTCCATTCATTTATAAAAACGTTATTTGGTGACACTTTACAATAAGGTTCATTAGTTAACATTAGTTAGCATTAACTAATAATGAACTTCACTTATACAGCATTTATTAATCTTTGTTAATATTAATTTCAACATTTACTAATACTTTACTAAAATCTTGTTAACATTAGTTAATGTACTGTGAACTAACATGAACTAACAATGATCAGCTGTATTTTAATTAACTAACATTAACAAATACTGTAACAAATGTATTGCTCATGGTTAGTTCATGTTAGTTAATACATTAACTAATGTTAACTAATGAACCTTGTTGTACAGTGTTAATGAGTGTAAAGTGTCTTAATGATCTCTGAATGTCCAGTCAAATGTTTTAAAAACATTTGTTTCTTGGTTATGTGAAGATTAAGGGAACATTCCATTTCATCAATCTTCAAACATTATTGGAAAGTTACTTTTGAATGTTCTCACAAGTACACTGTAAACAATATTTTCATGATTTGTTATTACAACTTTTTTAGTTTGTCAAATCAACTTAGATAATTAATGTGGTTAAGATAACATAATATTTTGAGATCCTGTTGATTAAATCAATCTCCTTTGTATTAACTCAAATTTTTAATTTCAATGAACTAAACATTTTAAGGCAACCAGATAACTTACATTTTTAAGTTAAACCAATAATTATTTTTTTACAGTGTAGTAACATTTAAAAAAAATAAAAATCTATAAAAAAAACAATAATCCATGAACATTATGTTTTTGTGCACATTTTGAGAACATTATTAAAGACCAGATAACTTTGAACAAACGTTCTATAAACGTTACTGGAAGAACATTAGTTCATAATCAGAACGAGATGTGTGTAAAGTTAATGTTTCTAGTGGCTGTATGTGTTAGTATTCTGCATGTCTCACTGTGTACGTCTCCTCTGGGCTTTGCGGTGCTCTCTCTGTGGACGTGGTTGTCCAGAGTCGTGGTGGAGCTCGTCTCCAGGGTCGTGTTCGATACAGACGCTGACGTGGTTATAATGGGACCTGTCGTTGGAAGTGTCTCTGTAGTTGTGGACGTCGTAGTTGGACTTGTGGTCGTCGTTGTCAGGGCTGTTGTAGTTGTAGATTCTGTCGTTGTCATAGCAACAGTAGTTGTAGATTCTGTCGTTGTCATAGCAACAGTAGTTGTAGATTCCGTCGTTGTCAGGGCTGTTGTAGTTGTAGATTCCGTCGTTGTCATAGCAACAGTAGTTGTAAATTCCGTTGTTGTCAGGGCTGATGGAGTTGTAGATTCCGTCGTTGTCATAGCAACAGTAGTTGGTGTTACTTTTGTAACAGCATTGCTTGTTGGAACTGAAGTTTCTTTGGTAGCGGTAGTGGTGGGAATTGCTATGGTTGTTGTTGTTGTTGTTGTGGTTTTATCTTTGGTGGTTGTCATGGGAGTTGTTGCCATAGAGACGGTGGTCGGACTGGCTGTGACTTTCACTGGTCTCGCAGGTTCAATAGTGACTTTAACAACAGCTAAAAAAAAACACACAGCATCACTTAACCCTCAACCTTCCCTCGCACTTTGTTACACATCTTTCCCTCGCGGGTAAAAATGACCCGAAGCCCTAATATTATAGCAAAAAAATGTTTGTCCAGAAAGCTGGATTTTGATAATATCTTTTCTATTTTTTTTATGCAATTTTTGGTTATTTTTTATTTTATTTACCTTTAAATTATTAGATTTGATCAATAAATAATAAATAAATAGTAATTTAAGCACATTCCTCACATTCTTTCAACTTAAATTCAAAATAACTCAATTTCATGCATAACCCTTTTAATCCAGCTCTAAATATCTTACATTGTGTGTCTTTGCCGACCTCTTGTGGAAAATAATAATATAACATGATATTTCATGACTCTTGCCACTAGATGGCATTATAGCTCTATATGGAGCAAATGAGCTGTTCCGCTGGGTCCTAAAGTCATGTCTCTTCAGTCTGCATTCAGATACACATTCTAAAAAAAAATTTTGGTAAAGTTTTAGCATTTTTAGTTTGAATTTTGAGCATTTTTAGGTTTTTCTGTGAACTGAAGCATTCCTCGCATTTCATTCATTCCTAAGGGGTCAAATCGACCCGCGAGGGAATTATTTATAACTTTGTTACACAAAACTCCTCGAATCCACTACATTTTCTTTGTGTGTATTCGTGGTTCAAGTGCAACAAAAGTCCCGGGGGCTTGGACACCTCTGAGGAACACTCAATTTTAGAATAAAAAAAAATAAAAAAAGAGTTTCGGGTCAAAATGACCCGAGCGAAGGAAGAAACACTCTAACAGAAAATATTATCCATCAATTGCATGGTGAATTATTGTAAGATCACACTCACGTACATTTGCAGTCGTAACCCTTGCCGTTAACACCTGGTGTACATTTGCATTTCTTGTGTCCCGGCTTGTCATAGCAAACCGAGGAAATCTTCTTATCTGGAAAAACCAAGAGTTTAGAGTCTGTGATTGAATACAGTCTACTGTGTTTCTCTCTGAACACACACCTGTGCAGTGATACTTCCCGTCGATGTGCTTCAGCTCAAAGCCTTCATGACATCTGCAGACGAAGCTGCCGAACGTGTTCACACACTTACGAAACCTCGCACACTTGGCTTGACCCGTCACACACTCGTCAACATCTGAGCAGAGCAAATCACAAGCATGTAGACTCAATACAGAGAGATTTCTGAGAGAAACACACAAAATAATCTCACATGCATATCCACAAAAATTAGAGAGTAAATTAGAGTGAACTAATAATGAGACTGCATTTCTCATTTTTTGATTTGAGTGTAAAATTACAGCAAAAATTATAGAGTAAATGAATAATGAAATGAATTTACTTTATAATTTTTGCTGTAATTTTACACTCAAAAATCAAAAGATAAAAATGAGAAATGTAGAGTAAACGAATAATGAAATTGCATTTCTCATTTTTATCTTTTGATTTGTGAGTGTAAAATTACAGCAAAAATTATGGAGTAAAGAGTAAATTAAGACTGAAATTACTATTTCTCATTTTTATCTTTTATTTTTTAAATGTAAAATTACAGCAAAGATTATAGAGTAAATGAATAATGAAATGAATTTACTTTATAATTTTTGCTGTAATTTTACACTCAAAAATCAAAAGATAAAAATGAGAAATGTAGAGTAAACGAATAATGAAATTGCATTGCTCATTTTTATCTTTTGATTTGTGAGTGTAAAATTACAGCAAAAATTACAGAGTAAATCAGAGTAAATGAATAATGATATTAAATGTAAATTTTATATATATATATATATATATATATATATATATATATATCATAATTTTATAATTATATAATAATATAATATTTATAATTTAGGGCAAAATGTCCTTGATTGTCAGGAAAATAATGATGCAATGCAAAAAATTATATAATGATTATATACTGTATACGTAATATATATAATGTTATATATTAAACATGCATTTTCAGTGAAGCTGCTTTGATGTGTTTTAAAGCGCTTTAAAAAGACTTGAATAGAATACAACAAAATTATGTTTATAAAATCACATTATATCTACATAAAAATAATTATAAATGTAATCTAAACCTAAAAAAAGTGTATATTATAAATAATTAATTATTATTATTATTGATATCTTTTTTTATTAATATGATTTATTAAAATTATACAAATTATCACAAAATAAAATTATAAATATAATCAATGCAAAATGCAATTTCAAATGTCTATCTTTTGACTTTTGAGTGTAGAATGACAGGTTTCTCTGGTGAGTGTATTTCGAGTGATGTGTGTGTGAACCCTGCATGCGTACCGACACACGTCCTGCCGTCGGGAGCGAGTCTCAGTCCTGGAGACGGACACTGACATGTGACCTCTCCTTTCATCACCGCGCACCCGTACTGACAGTTCGCCATCGCACACGTACGAGCATCTGCACACACACACACACACACACACACACACACACAGAACGAGCCCTAAGCATCTGCACTTTGTGTATGCTTCATGGAGACAGCAATCCCATAATGCACTGTGACATACTCAGCAAAAAAAGTCAACTATAATCAATGCGCTGACTATGGTTTGGGTACAACAACACACACACACACACACACACACACACACACACACACACACACACACACACACAATTGCGTCCCAATTCA
>NC_137139.1:34322400-34344900 GCF_949319135.1 Squalius cephalus
ATGTGTTGTTGTAAAACTATGGCAATTTAGTGGGAAATATGTTTACCCTGACAATTTCATAAATGTTTTAAATGTTTGAAAATCCAGCTTTTAATGTTGTTTATGTGTCTATGTGTTGTTTTTAATATGCTTTAAGACAAACCATGTGTAAATTCATAAGTCGACAGCATTGTTGAGATTTTTCTATTTAGGGGCTGTTTACACGACACGGTGTTTTAACTAAAAACGTTAAAAAAAAAAAAAAAAAACGTTTTATGCGAAAACTTTTGAAAACAGGTTTTTAAAGGTCAGGTTTTTGAGAACGGTCTCTGTGTAAACAACAAAAACGCGAATCTCTGAAGACGACAACGTCATGCTGACGTCAAACAAGTATTCATTACTTCAATGAGCTCATTGTTTCTGCCTTAAATTACAATGTTTAAATTAATACATTTTTAGCTAACTCTAACTGTGATTTTGTATATGTGCATTTCTGAAATGCATAACTTAGACAGTTTCCTCTAACAGATCTCTGTAGATTGTAATGTGGACTCATGTAGGCTCCTTTCTGTAAAGCTGCTTTGAAACGATGCGAGTTGTGAAAAGCGCTGTACTAATAAATGTGAATTTAATTGAATTGAATGCTCATACATATTACGCGTAATATGGCCATCTAATGGCCTGTCAGCAGAATACAGGGGTTTTTTTAAGTCTTTTTCGCCTGTGAATGGGGATCGTCTGTACGCGGAAAACTCAAAGGAAAAACTTCCCCGTTTTAAGCATATCGTTGTCGTGTAAACATACCTTAAAACTGCAGTGAACCAAAGACAATCTCAAAAAATACATGGTTTGAAATCGCTGGTGTTACTGACGTCACAAACTACCTTGTAACCAATCAGATCAACGTGTGATCATCAACCAGTGGATCTCTGAGTGAGTGAGTGGAGGCGGGGCTCATTTGCATATTCATATAACCGCGGGTGTCAAGTTACATTCCACCTATTTTAAGGTATGACGAATTTTTTTTATTTTTTTTAAGGAAAAAAGGTTTAAATATGAAATTTTTGTGATTATAGGTGTGTTTAAAGGGCTTAAATGATTGACTACAGAGGGACTTTAAGATAATAACAATAATTATAAAATTGGCGATTATTTTTCTTTTTTCTCTCAGATATGTTTCATAACTTTGCATCATAAATGTATAAAAATAAAATTTCTGAAACATTACGAAAAATGAAACATAAGGCCTATAGAATTATATTACATTCCATCATGCGCCTCCGTTTGTTAAAAGTGAACTACGCGTTCGAAAGTTACCATGCCAACTACAATTCTTTTTTATGATCACAATGGTGCTGATGTTAATTTATCACAGATTTACAACAACATACGTATAATAGAAACTAGCTGTAGCGGAAAATATTATTACCATGACAATTTCATAAACGTATTAAGATAATAGCGACAATTATAAAAGTAGCGATTGTTTTACGTCTTTCTGTCAGATATGCCTCACAACTTTGTATTGATCCCAAACGTATAAGAAAGAAACATTTCTTCGGAAATGCAAACATTTGACTTTACCTGAGAGTGTCTGAACCTGCAGCCGCACAAACACAAATGAGAGAGAAAAACAGCATCACATCCATTATACGCGGTAAACACACACGAGCTTCAGTTTCTCCACGCGAAAATATCCCGTGAAAAGGTCTCGTTTGTTCCGCACAGAAGTTTGTCGTCTGGAGCGTGAGCGCGCGTCAGGTGTGTATGTATGTGTGTGTGTGTGTGTGTGTGTGTGTGTGTGCTCGCGCGCACCGCTGAGGGCTATTCATTCAGCCGCTGCCTTCAGGATGACATCAGCGTGTGTGTGTGTGTGTGCGAGAGAGACAGAATGTAATGGGTTTACAGTGAGCTGTCAGAAGTTTCCACTGCTGAACATGAGGAACTGAGAGTGTTTATGAAGAGCACGGACTGTTTAAATGCATTTGATGTGTGTGTGTGTGTGTGTCCTTCAGACCTGCCCTTGCTGCTCCTGGTATTCTTATACGTTTCCCTGGAGAAAACACGCACGCACGCGCACACACACACACACACACACACACACACACACACACACACACACACACACACACACACACACACACACACACACACTATAATTAGTCTAGGTGCTTGTAAAGTTTGCCGGGAACCTGTACATTTCCTCCAGCTACATCCTGTGCTCATAATTACAGCATTTCTTTCATTTCAATTTGAAAGTAAGTGTGAGTGTATGTGTGCTTGTTAAAAACAGACAGAAAGATGAGCGTCAAACCATATGAATACAAAACAGCTAAAGTACATCATGCACACTTACTATAGTGCAAAGCTTAAACTGAAGGAGGAAACTAAGGCATAAAGACCAAATATATAAGACCAGGGGATAAAATGCCTAGCAAGTGCATAGCAACACCCTCACAACCAATTATTAAATGACTAAAAATACATTTGAAAAAAAATCTAAGAATTTTGTTTCTAGCCCTTATGGTTCAGAAGTTATTAGCATAAATGTGGGTGCAACTTTGGGCAGTTGGTGGCGCTAGAGCGATTGAGTTAGAGACTCCAAAATCACTATGGTTAAAGTTCAGACAGTCCTTTAACAGTGTGCCAAATTTCATAGCTTTCTGCCATAGACTTCCAGAGTGGAAGAATAGCCATAAGAAAACCACTAACGGATACAATAGGTTCCTATGAACATTTTAAAGTCCCCCTGCGGTGTAAATCCAGCTTTTAATGTTGTTTATGTCTATGTGTTGTTTTTAATATGCTTTAAGACAAACCATGTGTAAGTTCATAAGTCGACACCATTGCTGAGTATTTTCTCCTTAAAACTGCAGTGAACCAAAGACAGTCTCAAAAACACGCTTTGAAATCGCTGGTGTTTCTGACGTCACAAACTACCTTGTAACCAATCAGATCAACGTGTGATCGTCAACCAGTGGATCTCTGAGCTGAGTGAGTGAGTGGAGGCGGGGCTCATTTGCATATTCATAGAACCGCGCATACTAAATGAGGCAAGGGTGTCGAGTTACATTCAAGATATTTTAAAGCATGACGAATTTTTTAAAGGAAAAAACGTTTAAATATGTCATTTTGGTGATCAAAGATGAGTTTTAAGGAGTTTAAGAACTTTAAAATAAACTACACTCTAAAAAATAAATTTTGCAAATGTCTAATTGTGTCTAAATAAATGTCTAAAGTGGAACATCGAATTAAAGTGTAACCTGAACTAAAAATAAACAATACTTCTACAGCATTTTTTTTAATCTTATTTAATGTTAATTTTAACATTTATCAATTGTTAAAATCAAAAGTTGTATTTGTTAACATTAGTTAATACACTGTGAACTAACATGAACATGAACAATTATATTTCCACTCAAGATTAGTAAATGAAAAAAAATATATTGCTCATTGTTAGTTCAGGTTGTTATTAACTAATGTATTAACTAATGTTATCAAATGAGACCTTATTGTAAAGTGTTACTGACATTTAGAAATATTTTTAGAAAATATACATATTTTAGTATTGTGCATAATGGAATAATAAACTATTAAAACTGACTGTACAAACATGTCTTATGTAAATACCTCTGACTGTTTGACTGTTTATGACACAATCAGAGAATGAAACCAATAACACAAACACTTATGGACATGATTACATAACATAGACTTACATAAAACTAATTTTTAATTGCCAAACCCCTTAAAGCATTATTTATCTTTACTATAAATCATATTTACCTGAGGCGTCATATTTATCTGACTTCTGGAGACAATTTTGTACCCAAAGATTATCTAAACACTCACTCACTCACTCACACACACACACACACACACACACACACACACACACACACACACACACACACACTGCTTTATGATCTGAATCACATCTAGAGAGCCGAGTTTCCCGCGCGTGGTGTTAGAATGACACCCAGTGCACAAAAGCAGAGCTGCAGTAATAAAGCTTAAACTACAGGACAGTTATTGAAGATCTGAGCCAGTAGAGGGCGCAGCTGAGGTGTTATTGTTCCTGGAAGACGGATGAATATCCATCCATCTATCCATCCATCCATCCATCCATCTATCTATCTATCTATCTATCTATCTATCTATCTATCTATCTATCTATCTATCTATCTATCTATCTATCTATCTATCTATCTGTTTGCATATAAATAATATATATATATATATATATATATATATATATATACATATATACTAATAATATAATAAATGTAATAAATAATAAATACACGTATATTTAAATATAATATACGTGTTCTTGTTATTTATATTTATGATGAATATCCATCCATCTATCTACATATCTATCTGTTTACATATAAATAAATTATATATATATATATATATATATATATATATATATATATATAGTGTTCTTGTTATTTATATTTATGACGATGGTATGTTTGGCGTTAAGAGCTGATTTCCCCTCAAATCCCCTAATAAAGAATCTCTTGCGGATGCGTCAATGTGTTTTTTCCACACACACACACACACACACACACACACACAGAAATTCCCAGCCGGCCAGGATCTGCTCCGCCGGGGGGAAACGCCTTCTCGCCTCGCCTCGGACCCGTTCTGTTTTAATTAGCCTCCCGGTGCCGCTGGTAATTACGGTAACGAGCCGCAAATGAACCGTAATGAACCGCAAAATTCCTCAAAAAAAAAAAGAAAAAGCCCTCACACAAGACGCGGCGCGAAGCCCGTGATTAATAACCGTCATTCAGGAAACGGCGGGGAAAAGAAGGGGCGCGCGAGGAGTTGACACGCATTACCCTCAGCGCTGCGCGAGACCCCGTATGTCAACCCCCTCGCGCCTCCCGCGCTTCCACAATCATTTCCCGCCAATGATCAGGAGGTGTCCGCAACGGCGCTTCCTCACCTCACACCCCCGTCAGCCACACGCAGCGCGACACACACACACACACACACACACACACACATATATACACACACACACACACACACACACACACCGGGAGGAGCCGTCTACCCTTCCGTCACCCATACCCGCCCCTGAGGACGGTGCGTCGTTGGCGGCGTCAATATTATTTATTATTCCCGTTAGTCTCGGTATTTAGCGCCGCAGCTGCTCACGGTGATCGTTAAATCGGACGCGTCTCGTTGTTTTGTGGCGCGTGTTTTTTCTTGTAACGGGGATTATTGAGGCGGCATCAGCGCGCGGTGATGCTCTCCGTTAAAGGATCTTGAAGCGTCGCGAGTCTAAAGGTAAAGCTCGTCCATTTTCCGTCCTCCGCCTCCCCCCCCCCCCCCCCCTCTCGTCTATCTCCCCCCCCCCCCTTATCTCTCTCTCTCTCTCTCCCTCTCTCCCTCTCTCTGCTGACGTGCGATGGCCAAGAGAATTAATCCGTCGCCTTTAATTGCACCGTAGTGTCCAGCGGTCTCGCGCCCTTAATGACCTCTGATCCGCGCGCCGGTGCCGCAGCAGGCGGAGAGTAATTACCGTAATTGATGCTCGAGGCGACGGTAGCGGGGGGGGGGGGGGGGGGGGGGGGGGGGGGGCATAGTTTCTCTCTCTTTCTCTTCCACATAAACACACACACTCATTTTGACACGGTAACTTTCTTCTGCACGGTTTATTATCGCTATTGCTTTTGTTCCTCTAATTAAGACAACAACTAATTTAAAGGCAGACCTGATGGTGTTGGATATAATGCTCTAAATTATGTCATGCATATGCATAAGAAATGTACATAAATGCATACAAAGCAGTTGCTGTTTATCTGAACTGCGTTTTAATCTGAATTTGACTGAATCTCAAGTGTACAGTTATAAAAATAATTTCTGTTATACTTGGAACCTAATGGGGAATTAATCTCATATCCACTAAAAATAAAATAAGATTAAATTGAATAAACTAATTTTCTTATTTTTTTCATTTTTTTTTCTTTCATAATTTTAGTTTAGGATCTTTTTATTTGACTCTTATGATTTTTTTATTTTTAGAATTACTTTTAAAATATCCATTAAGCTATTTTGTATCCATCCTTTAGGATTTGACTACATATTCTATATTTCCTGTCAATACATTTTTTTTCAATGAATGTAAAAAATATATAATAATTTTAGAAATGGGAAGAAACTATTAAAGTCAGCATGAAATGAAAGTTGTGATAGTCTTTTCTTCCCTGTTGTGACGTATATCCAAGAGAAAATTATTTTTAATTTTGTCTGAGGGGAATTGATTGGATGGTGGTGGTTGCTATTGGTTGATCTCATGTGAGTGACAGGTTGCCCCGCCCTCATCATCAGAGAAGAGAAGAGATGTTGCTGGGAAGGGGGAAGATATTTAGATTAAAGATTACGAGGCACATGCATTTAACAAAATGATGTGCATGGATAAATAACTCACAATAAATACTGCAATGTTCCAAAAAAAGTAAATTATGATTTCATGGCTATTTTAAAGGTGCATTGTGTAATATTTAGGAGGATCTGTTGACAGAAATGCTTATATGCTTATAACACATAACTATGTTTTCAGTGGTGTATAAAGACCTTACATAATGAACCGTTATGTTTTTATTACCTTACAATGAGCGTTTTCTCTCTACACACACCGCGGGTCCGCTTACATGATACTACAGTGGCCCTGAACGGACAAATGCGTTTCGTCACTATGTTGTTCTTCGTGCAAAGAAGCTATAGCTAAAGTCAGCGAATAAAACACTGACACAATGATGAACAAGTAACAATAATATTCGCATTAACATCGTTTTACTGAATAATTAAGTAGATATAATTTCTCAATTAATCTTTGAATTAAAACAAGGAAATACCGCACACTATCCTTTGTGTTTTTTTTTTTAGACTCATTTGGTCTTTCACTTCACCAGGTGTGCGATGGTGATTGCTAATTGATCAATTAATCTTTGTAAAGAAACCTCATTGTTTAACTGGCTACTCTCTGCTGTCTCAGACGACGACATCACTTCCTGTCGGCCGCCGTAACTTCTGTTGGTTGCAATTCGCAACCTCACCACTAGATGCCGCTAGAAATTACACACTGCACCTTTAAAACATATAACAAATGTTCCGTTTACCTTCAGTTGACGAACATCTCTGTTCACCTCCACCTTTTTCCTCCACAGGACCACTGCCGTGGATGGTTGGGCGTTAGTGCGTGTTTGTTTTGCTCTGATGGCGAACATGAGCAGTAGTGTGTGCATGGAAACTCCACACGCTCATGGCCACGCCCACGGCCACACCCACAACTACAACCCCACCCCCGGACGGGACTTTCCTCTTCAGATCGACTCGTGCATGAACCCGGTGTTGGACTACAGCGCGCAGATGGAGCGTTACCGCTCGTTCGCCACCTTCTATAAGAACAGCACGGCCGCCGGCGCCACGCCGTTTCCCCAAACCGCGAAAATCGCACGTATCGCCACGCCCCTATTCCCATCAGCACGCTTATCCGCGATGCCACCCTGGCCGTGTGACAACGCCATGCTATGGGGGCGAAAGCCTGCCACAGTTAACGTAAACGGACCTCACACGCATCGGACAGGCATGTCAAGGGCGGAGCCGGTGAACGTGCACATGTCCGCCAAACACATTCCACAAGACTCCGCCCTCTCGATGGGTGACAACTTCCTGTCGCCGCTGTCCGCGGAGCAGTGCCGCGGTCTCCCGGTAACGGGCGCTGAGTGCATGAACCGACTGAAGTGCCCGCCGTCGGGGCCGCCCGGGGAGGCAGATCGAGGCGGGACGTTCGGAGGGATGCCCCCTTTGGGGGGGCTGTCGTTACCGCCAGGGGTCATCGTCATGACGACGCTTCACTCCGGTGCAGGGTCATCCGGGGTTACGATGTCAGACAGCGCGTTTCAGATCGCTAATGTGGCAGCGGACTGCCAGCACAGCGGCTCGTCTTGCTCCGGCTCGCCCGCGGCTCTGAACGGGAACGCTAACGGGAGTTGCAGCAGCGGGAACAGCAACGGTAGCGGAGCGGCTAAACGTAAACGCAAGCGGTGTGGCGTCTGCGCCCCCTGCAGGAGGCTCATTAACTGCGGCGTGTGCAGCTCCTGTCGGAACAGAAAGACGGGTCATCAGATCTGCAAGTTCAGAAAGTGCGAAGAACTCAAGAAGAAGCCGGGCAGCACGATGGAGGTGGGATTCACACACACACATATACACACACACTCACTCACACATATGCTGCGAGGTCTATTGAAGTGGGCTGTTTAATTGGGAATGATGTGGCGGGGGGTTTGGAGTGGAGCCCAGTCTTGGCACAAGCGGCCATAATTAACCATCGTGCATTAATGTGTGTATGTGTGTGTGTGTGTGTGATGGTTTGAGCCCTCTTATGCTGGAAAAATGCCCTTGCACTCAAGCACACACTTCATCGCTCTCTCATACACACACACACACACACACACACACACACACACACTGTCGGTATTGAGGGCTGAGAGATGAGGCAACACGTTGTAAGTTTGCTGTAATAATACAAAGACGGCTTAATCTATTCACAACCTGCTAACACCACTCACTAGAATCAAGATCAGACCATCACAAACCAGTCCAGCACCATCAGATCTTGTTCTGCATGAAACCTAGTCTACCAATTTATGGTGCAGTCATATTAATGAAATTTCACAGGCAAAAAGCTCTATTGTGTCCTAAAATCTGCATGTGGAAATTTTCCTCCCTCATGCAAAATTGCCAATCACATGGATTCCTATTGAAATGACTGGATTTCACATGTGCAAATTGCCTGAACAATGGGAAATGTAAGTGCACCTTTAGACAGGAAGAGTTTAAAGGCTCATTCACACTATATCAGCATTGAACGATACCGTTAATTTAGTGTTCGTTCCTCAGCACTGCACATTTGGGATGTCTCCATTTAATAACAATCAAAGTCCCCCTGTGGTGAAAATCCAGCTTTTAATATTCTTTATGTGTCTATGAGGTGTTTTTAATATACTTTAAGACAAACCATGTGTAAAGTCGACACCATTGCTGAGTATTTCCTCCTTAAAACTGCAGTGAACCAAAGACAGTCTCAAAAACACGCTTTGAAATCGCTGGTGTTTCTGACGTCACAAACTACCTTGTAACCAATCAGATCAACGTGTGATCGTCAACCAGTGGATCTCTGAGCTGAGTGAGTGAGTGGAGGCGGGGCTTATTTGCATATTCATAGAACCGCATATACTAAATGAGGCAAGAGTGTCGAGTTACATTCAAGATATTTTAAGGCATGAAGACATTTTTTTTCAAGGAAAAAACGTTTAAATATGTAATTTTAGTGATCAAAGATGTGGGATCAAATTATTGACTACAGGGGAACTTTAAGGAAAACATCTCAAATGTGCAGTGCTGAGGAGGTTCTAGGAACTGTTTGAAAACATTACATTTAAGCTTTTAGCAGATGCTTTATCCAAAGGCACCAATGCCAACGCCATGCTCCACTGTTGCTAGGAACGCCTAGCAAGTAAACTAGATGTTCAAGACAGTTGCTTGAGAGTAATATGCAGTAAGTGATACTACAGTAGACCAGCGGCTCAGTCAAATAACAGTGCATCAATCAAAAGTCATAGTGATGACACTGACTTTTTGAAAAATACGAGAATGTACAGTTGCGCCCTTGGACAGATAGTTTACATGCTATTTGGTGTCTCAAACTAAACTCTTGATTGTCTTTCCTTTGTTCAATCCTTACAAACTTTATCAAAATCTAGTGGCTATTATGTAAATGTTTTCATAGGCCAGTTGTATAAACATAACCACTATGTTAAAGTCTGCCTGTAGTCAATCCCTTAAAACTCATATTTGATCACCAAAATTACATATTTAAACGTTTTTCATGCCTTAAAATAGCTTGAATGTAACTCGACACCCTTGCCTCATTTAGTATGCGCGGTTCTATGAATATGCAAATGAGCCCCGCCTCCACTCACTCACTCAGCTCAGAGATCCACTGGTTGACGATCACACGTTGATCTGATTGGTTACAAGGTAGTTTGTGACGTCAGAAACACCAGCGATTTCAAAGCGTGTTTTTGAGACTGTCTTTGGTTCACTGCAGTTTTAAGGAGAAAATACTCAGCAATGCTGTCGACTTATGAATTTACACATGGTTTGTCTTAAAGCATATTGAAAACACCACATAGACACATAAACAACATTAAAAGCTGGATTTTCACCACAGGGGGACTTTAAAAATTACATCCAGTCTTAATTAGATGACTAACTTGTAAGACTAGTCTAAATAGTTTAATCAACCGTCTACTGGTGTTTCATAATTATCCAAAGCGACTTGCAAAATCAAATTCATAATTGGATACAAAAGCAATTCATCAAAGAGCCAACAATAATAGTGACATACACAGCGTACAGAAACATGGTTTGCATACAGGTCTGTTGTGTTCAGTTTCCCAATTTAATTCTCATTTTTAAATGACCCAATACTTTGAATCATTGCATCTCATCTTGAAGGTGACTCGCACCATTATTCACACATGTAACACATGGTTTCAGTGATTAACTGGGTCATTATGTCGAACTAAACTGTGTTTTCCCACAGAGAGCACCGTCAGCAGGAGCCGCTGACACCTTCCGCTGGTTCTTCTGAAGGGCTCGCCAACAAACCACATCATACACCAGACTCAAAACTAGAAGAACTGCAGGTCATACGCCTACAATCCGATCATACGGTTCCGCAATCAGGGAATCTCTCCGAGCTCCTCGCTTTCTACCCCTTCCCCTCAGGACTCACTGTGGCACTGGGGCATCAGGTGCACATGCCCCGTCGAGGGCCAGTCTCCGGTCTCACCTCACCTCAAACAAACACCAATGGCATAGAGAAACAGAGACTTGATTCCAGTCGTATCAGGTCCCCATCCGAGCTCAAAGGAACAGTTCACCTGGCTGAAATCGAACATTTAAAGGGGTAGTTCACCCAAAAATGAAAATTCTGTCATTAATTACTCACCCTCATGTCGTTCCAAACCCGTAAGACCTTCGTTCATCTTTCGGGACACAAATTAAGATATTTTTGATGAAATCCAATGGCTCGGGGGGGCTCCATTGATAGCTATTTAATTAACACTTTGAAGGCCCAGTAAGGTAGGAAAGACATCATTAAAATGCATGCGTGCGTGACCTTTACATGCAGAGGAAGACGCACTCAAGGTCATGCTCTCGTGAACGCGCGTCGAAGACTGATACGCAAGAGAAGAAATTGTTGAATAAAGTCGCTATTTTGCTTTTTTGGCGCATAGAAAGTATTCTTGTCACTTCATAAAATTAAGGTTGAACCACTGTAGTCACATGGACTATTTTAACGATGTCTTTCCAACCTTACTGGGCCTTCAAAGTGTTAATTAAAGAGCTGTCAATGGAGCCCCCCTGAGCCATCGGATTTTATCTAAAATATCTCAATTTGTGTGAACGAAGATGAACGAAGGTCTTACGGGGTTGGAATGACATGAGGGAGAGTAATTACAGAATTAACATTTTTGGGTGAACTAACCCTTTAAGGTCCTTGCACAGAGTCCGAAATTTTCGTATGCGTTTTTTCGTATTTGTCATTCGGTGGCTCTGAATTGTCAAAACACCTCTCAGAATGCTTGATACGGATGCGAAAAACGAACCCGATCCGAATTTTTTTATGTCGGACAAAAGTTTTGGAGGCAGTGTGTAAACATGATTGACACAACGTGAGGTCGTATTTATTTTTAACGTGCGAAAATTTCAGACTCAGTGTGCGATGACCTTCAGTGTGCGATGACCTTGACTCATCATTTACTTGCCTTTGTGTCATTCGAACCACTTGCTTTCTCCTGTGGAAGACAAGTGGAGGTTATTTGTAGAACGAGCACTGAAGTGAATGAAGTCTGGTAAACTCTTAAAGGACAAAATAAACATTATTAAAGTAGTCGTGCACTACAATAGGCTCTATTTAACTGAAGACGTGATGGATAGATTGAAAGGAGCGGGATTTTCTTTAAAAAAACACCTTGTTCCACTGAAGAAAGCAATCCATACAGTGAGTAAATGATGACAAAAGGTTAATTTTTATGAGTGAACGATTCCTTTAAAACACCTTTCTGTTGCATGGGTAGAAAAGTGTTTTGTTTTTAACTAAAGACTTTAAGAAATAACTTTGTTTATTGCTGTTGTGACGCCTCACTGTCTTGATGAATAAGAGACTCTTAGGATGGCTTGTTGATTAAATGTGATCCTTTTTGAACTGTGACTTTCTGTGTGCTCTGCATTTATTCCACTAACGTGTTTTGTTAAATGGTTAACGGCTTGATTTGGGCTAGATAACGTGCTGACGGCGCGACGTGATAAGATGTCACTCGGAGAGCGTTTAAATGGCGTTTCTAATTCTGATTCTTCGAGCTCAGATGAGCAGGGAAAGATGGCGGAGCCACATCTCAGCGTTAAAGCGCTCGGCACATCACTGTACATGTCATCTCTTTATTGTTGGGCCTCTATGACGACTCCCATGTTGCTAGGCAACATGAATTACAATGACATGAAGTCCTGTGTTCTAGAATAAGGGAGGGGCTGAGATGCCTTCACTCCGGCTGAGATTTACATCACACACTCGCCTGTTAGTGTGTGTGCGTGTGTGTGCGTGTGTGTGAGAGAGAGAGTGTGTGTGTGTGTGTGAGGGGCAAAGACATATTCTCCTAGCCCTATTTAAAAACTAAAATACTATTATATACATATATTAATCACATTAAATAATAAAATAATTAACATTAAAAATAAATAATTATGTTAAATTCTTACTATATACTTATAAATCATAATATATATATATATATATATATATATATATATATATATATATATATATATATATATATATATGTACACACACACATCTATCTGTACATGCATATTAATCACATATAAAAAAAGAAATATCTTAAAATCTACTTAAAAACCATATATTTCTAAAACATATTGAATGATAACTAATTAATCTAACAAATCATCTGGAGATTAAACGAGAAATGATTGTGTTAAATCTTAATATAAATCCTTATAAATCCGGAAGGTATAGAATTGAACTGAATATATGAATCAACACTGAACTGATTTCAGAGGAACAAAGACACAGCTGTTTTTTAGAGATTCTTTACAGCTGGATTGAAATCTGTTGTTGGCATTCGATAATTTTCTGTAGAGCTGCTTTGATACACCTTCACACACATATAAATATATATGAATCAAAGGCTGTAAAGGCATGAATATTTCCATGCATGAGCCAGTTTTTGCCTGTAAACCTGTCCTAAATTCACGACCCCCCCCCCCACACACCCCACACACACACACACACACTAGCAGTGACACTGACGCCTAGTGCTTTGATGAACGCTGTTATTCCTCACACATTCACACACCAGGTTCTGCTCCGGATGCATGGGAACGCTGGGAATTTCAAGCATCATTAACTCAAGGCTTTATAGACTGCCATTAATTGTTTTAATTGAACTATTTTCCACCTCACAGGGCGAATAATCTATCAAGAGAATTATAGGAAAAAAACTATCCTACTTTTAGGACAATAAAAAAAAAAATTTTTTTGAAGCAATTAAGCGCTTTTTTTATTACTGTAAAATGTGTCCATACGTTTTGTTTTTTTAATCATTTCTGTTATTCGTAAAAGATTGTGAATCTTTCTAATACGATGATTTTTATCTATCAGTTTTTAAGAGCAGTTCCATATGATGCATAAAAAACAATAATATAAATGTGTTGTCTTGCATAACCGTAATGACAATTACATATAAAAATTGTTTAATTGTCTTAAACATAACAATCATTGATCTATCTATCTATCTATCTGTCTGTCTATCTATCTATCTATCTATCTATCTATATCAGTGGTTACAATGCAGAAATGGTCCTAAAATAGGCTTTATTTTTATTTTATTTAACATAAAATACTTAATATTCACCAAATATTCTATTCATAATATTTTAATTACATGAATTATTTTTATTTTGATAAGCATCAGTTGACATAAAATGTATCACATTCATATCAAATCATTTCATTATCAGTTATTTTATAATAATAGTCATGTCTAATTTATTTATTTTTATTTATTTATACAGTTTAAGGTTACAGGGACAGTGCACATTAATAAACATTTATGTAAATGTGCCAGTTTAGCCAACTTGGCTAATTTTCAACTGCTTTATTAATCAGTTGAATTTACCAGGAAAATCGTCCCGTCCAAGTTTAAATTAAAATGTTAAAATACATGACAAAAAAACAGGTGCCTTATTAGAGAAGTCATTTGCGATCAAGCTCAACATGTAACATCAACACAAAGACTGATTGTGATCTGTTGGGTTGTTAACAGAAAAATGCTTTTCTTACTTAGTATTTTTGTCTTGTTTCCAGTCCAAATATCAAACATTTCTTACATCAAGATGCATTTACTAGATGAGTGAAATTACATACGATATTATGTCCTGTTTTTTAAGGAAATAAATAAAAATTAAGTGAGTTTTTGCTTAAAACAAGCAAAATTATCTGCCAATGGGGTCAGAAAAATAATTTTGTTTCTATTTTAATAGAAATGCATCTTGATTTAAGAATTTTTAGATATTTGAACTGGAAACTAGACAAAAATAAAAGCATTTTTTGCAGTGTATATCATCTGGATTACACAATCAGAGGTTATTAAATTAAAAAAAGTAGCCTACTTGGACTTAAAATTTAGAGTGAGATAAGAAAGATTTAAGCTTGAATGTGGTGTTTGCCGTCCTCAGTCTCTCAGCGGCCATGTTTCAGGCGTGATCTCCTTCATGTCGAACTCTTGGATGGCAAACGTCACGTCACGCCATTTCCTGAAGTAAAACTGCTCTTCAGTGACACAATCCTGCACCACGTAACTCTCGATCTTCAGCAGCGGCAGATCCTGGGGTCACATCACAACAATTCATCCGTTTATGATCCAATACTGATCATCAGAATCAGAGTTCAACACACTTAAACTCATGAGTCCAATTGGTATTTACAGATTTACATAATATATCTGTTCTTGACGTTTTTTTTATTTCAGTTTCATCTTCTCAGAATCAGGGTTATTATTTAACTTATACTAATTATACTTATACTAACTAATTATATAAACTTAAATAAAAAAATAAAAAAACTGAAATAAAATAAAAAATATGAAAACTTACATTTATTTTATTTCAGCTGGTTGTCAAGGCATCATTTCTAATCACAAGTTCAAGTACTAAAATGACAAACTAAAACTAACAATTAACTAAAAAAACTATATAGACATTTTAAAAAAGGCAAAATAACAAACTTTTATTTCAGCTAACTAATTATTTCTAATTTTGTTGAAGTTTAGTACATAAGTAACTAAAACTAAAACCAAAAACTACACTGACATATTTAAAAAATAAATAAACAAATAAATTAATAAACATTATAAACACACACAGCAAGAATTACAAAAACTTTAACCAAAATTTAAATATTAAAATAAAACCTAATTCAAAATATTAACAAAAACCATAATAGTATCTTAATGATACTATGAAAATAACTAAAACTTATTTTATTTCAGCTAGGCAACATTTCTAATTTTTGTTTAGTGTAAGTTGCAAGTACTAAAGTAACTAAAACTAAAACTATACTGACATGTTAAAAACATATAAAAATTTGTAAAACTTTAAAATTTAAATACAAATACAAAAATAAAGCCTAAATCAAAATATTGACAAAAACTATAATAGAGTCTTAATGATAATAACACTTCTGAAAATCTCTTGCTGGAAATTATTTTTTGTTTAAGCAAATAATAAATAGTATCTCAATGATACTATAGAAATAACTAAAACTTATTTTATTTCAGCTAGGCAACAGTTCTGAGTCTAGTTTAGCGTGAGTTAAAGTACTAAAGTAAATAAAACTTAATAAAAAATATACAGACATGTTAAAAACATCACAAAAACTACAATATTACTAAAATTTAAAACAGAAAATATGAAAATAAAACCTAATTCAAAATATTAACAAAAACTATAAAAGCAACTCAATGATAGTAAGATAACAGAAGAAGAATGAGTCACCTGGATGGTATGTGAATTTGAGAATTACAAAAACTACAAAATTAGTAAAGCTTAAAAATGGAAATGAAAACAGAAAATATAAAAATAGACCCTAATTCAAAATATTAACAAAAACTCTCTCACAGATCACAGATAAGATCACAGAAGCAGAAAGAGTCCACAGGTGTGTTACCTGGATGGTGAGGTAAGAGGCGATGAGACCCCAGTCGTGTTTGCAGTCGCCACAGAGCATCTTCTTGTTCTTACTGAAGCCACAGAAGGATCTTGGTTTCTTATGAGGAACAGTTGTAAAGCGTTCGAACATGGAGCGATCCAGAGCGATGTGATGAGACTCCTGTGGGAAAGAGAGAATGAGAAAGATGATAGACAGACAAACAAACAGAAAGATGGTCCTAAAACCAACACATCCTTAAAAACTGGGGACACAAAACAGCTTTAATGGCTCTGAAAAGTGTTATAGCGTATCCTTAAACAGCCTAAAACCTTTGACATAAAACATTTACTATAAAATATTAACTTGCTATGAGATTTTAAGTTAATATGTTAATAAATTAACATTCACGTGTTTATGGCTCGTTAATGCTGGTTAATCTTCATATGTGACCACACGCAGGCAAACAAATTAAGTATTTAATTTTTTTTAATTTAAAAACTATTTATTTTAGGTGTAGCGCTGCTTGATTTGATGATTATTTTGAAGGTTTTAAGTTCTTTTAAGATAAATAATTAAAAAAGCTTGAAGTTGAAAGGTTTGAAGTTTTTTAAAGATAAGTAGTTTAAAAAGCTTGAAGGTTTTAAGATTTTTAAGATAAGTAGTTTGAAACGCTTGAAGGTTTTAAGTTCTTTTAAGATAAATAATTTAAAAAGCTTGAAGTTTAAAGGTTTGAAGTTTTTTAAGATAAGTGTTTTTTAAGATAAGTGATAAAAAGCTTAAAGTTTGACTTTTTTGTTTTGTTTTTTTAAGATAAGTAGTTTAAAAAGCTTGAAGGCTTTAAGTTTTTTAAGATAAGTAGTTTAAAAAAGCTTGAAGGTTAAGTTTTTTTTAAGATAAATAATTGAAAAAGCTTGAAGTTTGAAGGTTTTAAGTTTTTTTAAACATAAGTAGTTTAAAAAGCTTGAAGGTTTTAAGTTTTTTAAAGATAAGTAGTTTAAAAAGCTTTAAGGTTTTAAGATTTTTAAGATAAGTAGTTTAAAAAGCTTGAAGGTTTTAAGATTTTTAAGATAAGTAGTTTGAAACGCTTGAAGGTTTTAATTTCTTTTAAGATAAATCATTTAAAAAGCTTGAAGTTTAAAGGTTTGAAGTTTTTTAAGATAAGTGTAGTTTAAAAAGCTTGAAGTTTGACTTTTTTTTAAAGAAAAAGCTTGAAGTTTGATGGTTAAGTTTTTTAAGATAAGTAGTTTGAAAAGTTTGAAGGTTAAGTTTTTTAAGATAAATAATTTAAAAAGTTTGAAGTTTGAAGGTTAAGTTTTTTTTAAAACATAAGTAGTTTAAAAAAGATTGAAGTTTGACTTTTTTGTTTTGTTTTTTTAAGATAAGTAGTTTAAAAAGCTTGAAGGTTTTAAGTTTTTTAAGATAAGTAGTTTGAAAAGTTTGAAGTTTGAAGGTTAAGTTTTTTAAGATAAATAATTTAAAAAGTTTGAAGTTTGAAGGTTAAGTTTTTTTAAAAACATAAGTAGTTTAAAAAAGATTGAAGTTTGACTTTTCTTTTTTTAAAGATAAGTAGTTTAAAAAGCTTGAAGGTTTTAAGTTTTTTAAGATAAGTAGTTTAAAAAGCTTTAAGTTGAAAGGTTTGAAGTTTTTTTTAAAGATAAGTAGTTTAAAAAGCTGGAAGTTTGAAGGTTTTAAGTTTTTTTAAGATAAGTAGTTTAAAAAAGCTTGAAGTTTTACTTTTTTAAGATAAGTAGTTTAAAAAGCTTTAAGTTGAAAGGTTTGAAGTTTTTTAAGATAAGTACTTTAAAAAGCTTGAAGGTTTGAAGTTTTTTTTTAAGATAAGTAGTTTAAAAAGCATGAAGTTTGAAGGTTTTAAGTTTTTTTTAAGATAAGTAGTTTAAAAAAGCTTGAAGTTTTACTTTTTTAAGATAAGCAGTTTAAAAAAGCTTGAAGTTTTTAAGTTTTTTAAGACAAGTAGTTTGAAATGCTTGAAGATTTTAAGTTTTTTAAGATAAATAATTTAAAAAGCTTGAAGTTTAAAGGTTTTAATTTTCTTAAAGATAAGTATTTTAAAAAGTTTGAAGATTTTAAGTTTTTCAATATAAGTAGTTTAAAAAGCCTGTGGTTTAAAGGTGAAGTATTTTATTTGATTATTTTTAACTAATTATAAAAAATGAAGAGAAATATATTAGTACTGTTATGAGACAATTGTACTTTCCCCACTTCACTCATGCAGTGCATTTGTGATATGATAATCACACACATCACGATTTCACATTTATTTCAATTTATTGTGCAGCCCTATTTATTTTATGATTTATGTAACGATGAAGACCATACCTGGACGACTCTGAGGCTGTCACTCAAGCATGCAAACTTCTTGCACTTTCCGCAGAGGAGCCGGTAACTGCCTTGCTTTTTGGGTTTTTCGGGACTGGCGCTGACATGATCCCTCCGGGCCTTATCTTCTCTCTGCAACCTGTCCACCTGAACACACACACACACACAGAGATCAAGCGTTCGACGTTACGCAGCAGAGAGGCACTGATGTTTAAAACATGCAGTGAAAGTGCAGAACCTTGTAACTGAGATCCGGGCGGCTCTGCAGTTCCACGATCGCCTCCTCCACGATTTTCTCCTTAATCATGTTTATTTTCTCCTTCATAATGCGATCCTTATTACTGGAGATCAGGAAACACCGACTGTCCTTCGCACGACCACGACCTACACACACACACACACACACACACACACACACACACAAAGGTTTGTTTTGCTATCATTGTGAGGACATTCCATAGGCATAATGATTTTTATACTAGACAAACTGTATTTTCTATCCCCTACACTAGAAACCTGCCCATCACACACACACACACTAACCCGACCGCTAAACCTACCAATCACACACACACACACACACACACACACACACACACACACTAACCCGACCACTAAACCTACCCATCACACACACACACACACACACACACACACACACACACACACACACACACACACAAACCATATCCCTAATCAGTGTATTTGTGTTTATATGAGCGTGTAAGAGTGTACGTGTTTGTTACCTCGAACTTGCACCATCTTCACCACGTTACCCACGTACTCGTACATCAGAACCAGGTTGCATTGTGGGATATCGATGCCTTCGTCAGCGACTGATGTGGCGATGAGTATCTTACTCTGATCTGAGCTCTTGAAAGAGTCCAAAACACCCTTCTTATTGGTCGGAGTCATTGCTGTAGCACAAATGATTTCAATAGGAAAATGTAAAATAGGAAAAAATTCAATAGGAAAATTTGATTATTACTACAGTGATTATTATGTTTAATTATTATTATGTAAAGAATTGATGCACCTCTTCATGGAAATTAATGTTTTAATATGTCTTCCTACATGGTTGTTTAAGAAATGAAAAGCTAAACACTCGATCAATTAGAGTTAGAAACTGTGTCAGCACTAAGTTGAAGGCCTAAAGTAACTTAATAAAAGCTACATTGACAAAAACTAAAATGACTAAAACTTGAACTAAAATTAAAATGAAAACAGAAAATATAAAAATAATATCCATAAAATATGAACAAAAATACTATTTTAATATTAATACTTTAATACACTTTAATACATTGAGCTGGCATGCATATTTTAATACATTTTAACAGTAAAATAACTCTCTCGTAGTGCTACTACTACACTATTGGTAAAATTGTGATTATTATGATAAAAATTTTTGATTTCGATTTAAAATGCAAATTTTTAATAAAGACAAAAAATATAATATATATATATTATAAAACTAAAATTTTAATAATAAAAAAGTAATAATATATATATATATCTGTCTGCAAAACTAATTTCAAGTATTTAAGCAGAAGCCTTTTTTAAATCATGACACACGTGAATGCAGTGTGTTTGTGTGTGTGTGTGTGTGTGTGTGTGTGTGTGTGTGTGTGTGTGTGTGTGTGTTGTGTGTGTGTGTGTGTGTGTGTGTGTGTGTGTGTGTGTGTGTGTGTGTGTGTGTGTGTGTTTAAATTCCCACCTGAGCCGGTAAAGTTGGATTTTCGTCCTTTTCCGATCAGAACTCCAGGCATCAGGAACTTCAGGGAATCTGTGTCATTAATCCATTTCTTCATGGCCTTATATGTAAACACACACACATGAATCCGACATCACATTGGGAGAAGAAACACATTTCCCTGGCTTCACAGACACGGCTTCAGGCTAAAGGCATGTTTACGCTGTTTTAACTGAAAGCATATCCTAAAATACGTCTGCCATCATACAGTCTCAAGAGACACACCAGTAACGTTTTATTCGGGAACACTTTACAATAACGTTCATTAGTTAACATTAGTTAACTACCTTAGTTAGCATCAACTAAGAATGAACAATACTTCTACAGCATTTATTAATCTTAGTTAATATTAATTTCAGCATTTACTAATACATTATTAAAATCAAAGGTTTTATTTGTTAACATTAATACATCAACTAATGTTAACTAATGAACCTTATTGTAAAGTGTTACCTTTTCTTCTAAGGCATGTTTATTAAAGCTACAGTAACACTAAGGTTTACAGTAAGGTTCATTAATTAACATTAGTTGATATATTAATTAACATGAACTAACAATGAGCAATACATTTGTTACTGTATTAGTTCATCTTTGTTAACATTGTTTGTTCATGTTAGTTCACAGTGCATTAACTAATGTAAACAAATACAACCTCTGATTTTAATAACGAATTAGCAAATGTCGAAATGAATATTAACTAAGATTAATAAATGCTGTACAAGTATTGTTCATTCTTAGTTGATGTTAACTAACGTAGTTAACTAATGAACCTTATTGTACAGTGTTACCAAATCTACTTAAAAGCATTCACTTACAAAAATATGTTTTATATATTTACGGTAGGAAATTTACTAAATATCTTCATGGAACATGATCTTTACTTAATATCCTAATGATTTTTGCCATAAAAGAAAAATCAATCATTTTTACCCATATAATGTATTGTTGGCTATTGCCACAAATATACCCCGTGCGACTCGAGACTGGTGTCGTGATCCAGGGTCACATTTATGCAATTATAAGTTCATGCAACCGGCCCCAGGCCATTATTTGCAGGAGTCACATGACTGAGGCCAGGGGGTCAGTTGCAAAAACCTAGCCACTTTTAGCCACAGATATTGATGTATCTGACTTTAAAATTAGATGGCTAACTTTTAAGAAAAGGTTTATGCAACTGGCCAGAGACTCACGTCAGCGAGGGCTCGGGTCCTGACGAACAGGACGGTGCGCGTCTGATCGTTGATGTGATATTCTTCATCCAGGATGAACTTCAGAACCTCTAGTTTCGGGTTCTGCTGCCCCTCAGTGGCCAAACGCAGCAACTGCGGGCGCTGACCTGCATCCGGGAAACACACACACTCTCTGAACACACACACTCTCTGGGCACAAGGTCTCAATACGCCTACTTATACTACGCTCTACAAGTATGTACTCTTTTTGTGAAGAAAAAGTGCATACTTTTGAGTGTGTAGCAGAAGAGCAGACAAGCTTTGGGAGAAACTATCACATCATTCAACTGCATCTTTAACAGTTGCTCTCTGTCACAGTAAACTGACCTGTCAATCATCCTGTCACTGTAAACTGACCTGTCAATCATCCGTTCACTGTTAAAATCCTCCACATTTAATTTAATTTGCACATTGATCATGCAGAGACTCTCCTCATATTAATGCAGAATGATGCATTTAAAAGTGAATGGCCAAACGGATCTTTATAAGAGTCCACGTTGTTATTGCAGATGAAAAATAACACGGATAACATGAAATACATATTTTCCTATCAGGTTAAACTTTGATTAGTCACCCGAACCTTTATCTAAACCTCTCACCGTCGGTCGCACATGTTTTGTAGTTTTTAACACTTTTTACTCGTGTTTGTAGTTCCTCCTCCAAAGCGCAGTGGGTTGTGGGTAATATTAGCTGTTATAGTGAGCACGGATCCACACTTCGATAATCCACCGGAAATAGTCGATCATCCGGGGACTTCTGACACACTCTTTTCAACATACTATTGTTACGACCCTGTCTTTTTATTCTTTTTATTCTTTTTATTTAACGCGCTGGCCGTGACACTATGCTTTGGGACACACACTTATTTTAATCTCACACAC
>NC_137139.1:34349900-34462400 GCF_949319135.1 Squalius cephalus
AACTTTTGACCGGTAGAGTAAATATTTATTTATTCATTTTTTATGTGATGTTGAGAGATGAATGTTGCATTAAAAACGGAGGCGGATCTGAATGAGAGAAAGGGACAGAGTTACAGCTGACTAAATGATTGAGAGAAGTCTGATGTTTCACCGTAGCACCGTAGTTGTAACTTTAAAGGTAAAAACTGAAATAAAAAATGAAAGGCTGACATTACATTTATTGCCCACTTTAACAAATTTTCTGTGATGTGTGAAAAGGATACGGTGTTAATATGTTGATATTTCATATAACCCCACTGCTTAGGAAACCCACTCTAAACCCAGCACTTTTAAATAACTAGACGACAAATCCCTTCTTCCATTCATTACAAAAGTACTTGTTCTCACACAGAACAACCTCCTGGACAACAACCAATCTGGCTTCAAAAGCGGACACTCAACAATCAGTTATTGAAGCTCTGAGACTGGCAAGAGCAGCTTCCAAATCCTCAGTGCTCATCTTGCTGGATCTGTCTGCTGGGTTTGACACAGTTAACCACCAGATCCTTCTGTCAACCCTCACGATGAAAGGCATCGCAGGTACATCACTCCAGTGGTTCAAGTCTTACCTCTCAGTAGGTCCTTCAGGGTGTCATGGAGGGGTGAGATGTCTAAGTCATATCATCTAGCTACTGGAGTGCCTCAGGGCTCAGTGCTGGGACCGCTTCTCTTCTTCATCTACAGGTCATAACTAGGATATGTCATTCAGAAACATGGTTTATCCCATCACTGTTATCATCTAGCTACTGGAGTGCCTCAGGACTCAGTGCTGGGACCGCTTCTCTTCTTCATCTACACGTCATCACTAGGATATGTCATTCAGAAACATGTTTTTTCCCATCACTGTTATCATCTAGCTACTGGAGTGCCTCAGGGCTCAGTGCTGGGACCGCTTCTCTTCTCCATCTACATGTCATCACTAGGATATGTCATTCAGAAACATGTTTTTTCCCATCACTGTTATCATCTAGCTACTGGAGTGCCTCAGGGCTCAGTGCTGGGACCACTTCACTGGGACCATCCATCACTAGGAAATGTCATTCAGAAACATGGCTTTTCCTATCACTGCTACACTGATGACACACAACCTCTCATTCCAGCCAGATGACCCGACGGTAGCTGCGAACATCTCAGCCTGCCTGACAGACTTTTCCTGCTGGATGAAGGACCATCACATTCAACTCAACCTAGCTATGACAGAACTGATTGTGTTATCGACCACCCCAACAGTTCATCACAACTTCTCCATTCAGCTGAGTTTGTCAACCATAACTCCATCCAGGACAGGAACCTTGGAGTTGTGATTGATGATCAGTTGAACTCCACAGACCACATTGCTGGAACTGCCCGGTCCAGCAGATTTGCCTTATACAACATCAGGAGGATCAGGTCATTCCTATCAAAGCATGCTACACAACTCCTTGTCCAAGCTCTTGTTCTATCCAGACTGGACAATTGTAATGCTTTCTCCTTCCAGCATCACTGTCAAACCTCTGCAACTGATCCAGATCAGCAAGAGTGTCTTTATCGCATGTCACTCCTCTTCTCATAAACTTGCACTGGTTGCCAATTGCTGCTCGCATCAAATTCAAGGCACTGATGTTTTCCTGTAGATCAACCACTGGCTCTGCACCCCTAAACCTAAACTTACTACTGCACACATATGTCTCCAGAAGCTTGTGTTCTGCAAGTGAACGTCGTCTTGTGGTGCATCATCTTAAAGAGGCACAGAATCACTTTCACAGACCTTCACCTGGACTGTTCCCTGCTGGTGAAGACCTGCTGAACTCAACCTGAGCTGCAGAGTCTTTAACCATATTCAAGAAACGGCTGAAGACGCATCTTTATCATCAACACTTGATCCATTAATACTAACACTTACTATTCCATTTCTATTCTATCTATTAAAAAATGTACTATGTGTTCTGTGCTGGACTAACTGGGACTGGTCACAGCACTTACATATTATTGGCCTTTTCTTGGTTTTACTAGTTCTACTCGTTTGTAAGTCGCTTTGGATAAAAGCACGCCCTGACATTTTTAGGTAAATTCAACGATACATTCTAGCATTAAAATTACTAGCAAATGGTATTTTGGTAAACGAATAGCAGCAACGCTTGTGTGTATGCTAGCCAAACTCATTGGTCAGCTTAAGGTGTTTTGTATGTGAAAGTCTCTCTCAGGTGTGACGCACCTGTAGGGGCGCAGATGATGGTGTTTTGCCCCTCAGCAGCGTCCGCCAGCTCCTTCTGATACTCCCTCAGCTTACGCTCGCTTGAACGCACGTATTCGCCTGCAAGGAGGGTCAAAGGTCAGCAAACACAAGAGCGCTGAGGTGAAGGTCACATGATGTCGGGCTGTGTACCTGTGAACCCGCTGGGTGTCTCTGTGACAGTCATGTTGTTGGCGCTCATCAGCATGTCTTCACTCTCAGTCTCCTCTCTGAACTCAAAACTCACTGTCGTTATGGTTTCTGTCGTCATGGAATCCGCCTCCCCGTCTGATCGACAGCCCATTGCGGCAGTACTGCCTCCATCTGCAAGACATACATCATCATCATCTTCATCATTATCTTCATCATCATCATAACACAGAATTAACTGATCACCCTATTGCTGGATTGTCCCATGAGTAATCAGAAAGATATTACAATATAAGGATGGAAGATGATGATATTGTTGATGGGGGATATGAAGAATGGATGTGATTATGAATGAGTGGTTGATCATTGATGGATGTTAAAATGGAAGAAAAAATGGAGAAAGGGATGAACTGACAAAAGGATAGATGGATGGATGATAACAGACAGACAGACAGACATATAGACAGACAGATAGATAGATAGATAGATAGATAGATAGATAGATAGATAGATATATAGATAGATAGACATAGATAGACAGACAGAGATAGATAGACAGAGAGATAGACAGAGAGATAGATACACTATATTGCCAAAAGTATTGGGACACCCCTCCAAATCATTGAATTCAGGTGTTTCAATCACTTCTATGGCCACAGTTGTATAAAATCAAGCCCCTAGGCATGTAGACGCTTCTACAAACATCTGTGAAAGAATGGGTCGCTCTCAGGAGCTCGGTGAACTCAAGCGTGGTACTGGGATAGGTTGCCACCTGTGCAATAAGTCCATTCGTGAAATTTCCTCACTGTTAAATATTCCACGGTCAACTGTTAGTGGTATTATAACAAAGTGGAAGCAATTGGGAACAACAGCAAATCAGCCACAAAGTGGAAGGCCACGTAAAATCCCAGAGCGGGGTATACAGTGCGCAGAAGTCGCAAACTTTCTGCAGAGTCAACAGCTACAGACCTCCAAACTTCATGTGGCCTTCAGATTAGCTCAAGAACAGTGCGTAGAGCTTCAGGGAATGGGTTTCCATGGTCAAGAAGCTGCATCCAAGTGCAATGTAAAGCGTCAGATGCAGTGGGGTAAAACACGGCACTACTGGACTGTGGAGCAGTGGAGACGTGTTCTCTGGAGTGACGAATCACGCTTCTCTGTCTGGCAATCCGATGGACGACTCTGGATTTGATGGTTGCCAGGAGAACGGTACTTGCCTGACTCCATTGTGCCAAGAGTTAAGTTTGGTTGAGGGGGGGTTATGGTGTGGGGTTGTTTGGTGGAGGGGGGGTTATGGTGTGGGGTTGTTATGTGGTTGTTTGGTGGAGGGGGGGTTATGGTGTGGGGTTGTTTGGTGGAGGGGGGGTTATGGTGTGGGGTTGTTTGGTGGAGGGGGGATTATGGTGCGGGGTTGTTTGGTGGAGGGGGGATTATGGTGCGGGGTTGTTTGGTGGAGGGGGGGTTATGGTGCGGGGTTGTTTGGTGGAGGGGGGGTTATGGTGCGGAGTTGTTTGGTGGAGGGGGGATTATGGTGCGGGGATGTTTGGTGGAGGGGGGGTTATGGTGTGGGGTTGTTATGTGGTTGTTTGGTGGAGGGGGGGTTATGGTGTGGGGTTGTTTGGTGGAGGGGGGGTTATGGTGTGGGGTTGTTTGGTGGAGGGGGGATTATGGTGCGGGGTTGTTTGGTGGAGGGGGGATTATGGTGCGGGGTTGTTTGGTGGAGGGGGGGGTTATGGTGCGGGGTTGTTTGGTGGAGGGGGGGTTATGGTGCGGAGTTGTTTGGTGGAGGGGGGATTATGGTGCGGGGATGTTTGGTGGAGGGGGGATTATGGTGCGGGGTTGTTTGGTGGAGGGGGATTATGGTGTGGGTTTGTTTGGTGGAGGGGGATTATGGTGTGGGTTTGTTTGGTGGAGGGGGGGTTAGGGTGTGGGGTTGTTTGGTGGTTGTTTGGTGGAGGGGGGTTATGGTGTGGGGTTGTTTGGTGGAGGGGGGATTATGGTGCGGGGTTGTTTGGTGGAGGGGGGATTATGGTGCGGGGTTGTTTGGTGGAGGGGGGGTTATGGTGCGGGGTTGTTTGGTGGAGGGGGGGTTATGGTGCGGAGTTGTTTGGTGGAGGGGGGATTATGGTGCTGGGATGTTTGGTGGAGGGGGGGTTATGGTGTGGGGTTGTTATGTGGTTGTTTGGTGGAGGGGGGGTTATGGTGTGGGGTTGTTTGGTGGAGGGGGGGTTATGGTGTGGGGTTGTTTGGTGGAGGGGGGATTATGGTGCGGGGTTGTTTGGTGGAGGGGGGATTATGGTGCGGGGTTGTTTGGTGGAGGGGGGGTTATGGTGCGGGGTTGTTTGGTGGAGGGGGGGTTATGGTGCGGAGTTGTTTGGTGGAGGGGGGATTATGGTGCGGGGATGTTTGGTGGAGGGGGGATTATGGTGCGGGGTTGTTTGGTGGAGGGGGATTATGGTGTGGGTTTGTTTGGTGGAGGGGGGATTATGGTGTGGGGTTGTTTGGTGGAGGGGGATTATGGTGTGGGTTTGTTTGGTGGAGGGGGATTATGGTGTGGGTTTGTTTGGTGGAGGGGGGGTTAGGGTGTGGGGTTGTTTGGTGGTTGTTTGGTGGAGGGGGGTTATGGTGCGGGGTTGTTTGGTGGAGGGGGGGTTATGGTCTGGGTTGTTTGGTGGAGGGGGGGTTATGGTGTGGGGTTGTTTGGTGGAGGGGGGGTTATGGTGCGGGGTTGTTTGGCGGAGGGGGGGTTATGGTGTGGGGTTGTTTGGCGGAGGGGGGATTATGGTGTGGGGTTGTTTGGTGGAGGGGGGGTTATGGTGTGGGGTTGTTTGGTGGAGGGGGGATTATGGTGTGGGGTTGTTTGGTGGAGGGGGGATTATGGTGTGGGGTTGTTTGGTGGAGGGGGGGTTATGGTGTGGGGTTGTTTGGTGGAGGGGGGGTTATGGTGTGGGGTTGTTTGGTGGAGGGGGGATTATGGTGTGGGGTTGTTTGGTGGAGGGGGGGTTATGGTGTGGGGTTGTTTGGTGGAGGGGGGATTATGGTGTGGGGTTGTTTGGTGGAGGGGGGGTTATGGTGCGGGGTTGTTTGGTGGAGGGGGGGTTAGGGTGCGGGGTTGTTTGGTGGAGGGGGGTTAGGGTGTGGGGTTGTTTGGTGGAGGGGGGGTTATGGTGCGGGGTTGTTTGGTGGAGGGGGGGGTTAGGGTGCGGGGTTGTTTGGTGGAGGGGGGTTAGGGTGTGGGGTTGTTTGGTGGAGGGGGGGTTATGGTGCGGGGTTGTTTGGTGGAGGGGGGGTTAGGGTGCGGGGTTGTTTGGTGGAGGGGGGGTTATGGTGTGGGGTTGTTTGGTGGAGGGGGGGTTAGGGTGCGGGGTTGTTTGGTGGAGGGGGGGTTAGGGTGTGGGGTTGTTTTTCAAGGGTTGGGCTTGGCCCCTTAGTTCCAGTGAAAGGAACTCGTAATGCTTCAGCATAACAAGACATTTTAGACAATTTCATGCTATCAACTTTGTGGGAACAGTTAGGAGATGTTCCTGTTCCAACAGACTGCGCACCAGTGCACAAAGCAGGTCCATAAAGACATGGATGAGCGGGTTTGGTGTGGAGGAACTGGACTGGCCTGCACAGAGTCCAGACCTCAACCCAATAAAACACCTTTGGGATGAATTAAGCGGAGACTGTGAGCCAGGCCTTCTCGTCTAACATCAGTGCTTGACCTCACAGATGCGCTTCTAGAAGAACAGCCAAAAATGCCCATAAACACACTCCTAAACCTTGTGGAAAGCCTTCCCAGAAGAGTTGAAGCTGTTATAGCTGTTATACCTCCACATTAAACCCTACGGATTAAGAATGGGATGTCATTAACGTTCGTGTCCAAAACTTTTGGCAATATAGTGTAGATAGATCATAAATGAATGAACAAATGAAAGAAAGATAAAACGAGTGTCTGAATATGTCAGTATTACTGGACTCCAGCAGTTCCAGGGCGTCATAGCAGCTGCAGGCGTCCAGCGCCATCTTCAGCACCTTAAACCAGTTCGATTTGTCCGAGCGCAGGAGAGTGTCCACCAGTTTCTGACCGGCAGCGATATTACCTTTCTGGATATCCACCTGTAACACACACACACACACACACACACACACACAGAATGAGAGAAACGTTCATACACTACCAGTCAAACGTTTTGGATCGGTACGATTTTTTATGTTTTTAAAAGAAGTCTCTTCTGCTCACCAAGGCTGCATTTATTTGATTAAAAATACAACAAAAAAACAGTAATATTGTGAAATATTATTATAATGTAAATCATCTGTTTTCTATGTGAATATATAGTAAAGTGTAATTTATTCCTGTGATCAAAGCTGAATGTTCAGCATCATTACTCCAGTTTTCAGTGTCACATGATCCTTCACAAATCACTCTAATGAGGATTTGATGATCAAGAAACATTTATGATTATTATTATTAATGTTGAAAACAGTTGTGCACAATTTTTTTTAGGATTATTTGATGAATAGAAAGTTCAAAAGAACAGCATTTATTTGGAATAAATGAGTTTATTTGAGCATCTCAAATATAATCAGTTTCTTGATCATCAAATCCTCATATTAGAGTGATTTCTGAAGGATCATGTGACACTGAAGACTGGAGTAATGATGCTGAACATTCAGCTTTGATCACAGGAATAAATTACACTTTACTATATATTCACATAGAAAACAGTGATTTTAAATTGTAATAATATTTCACAATATTACAGTATTTTTAGTATTTTTAATCAAATAAATGCAGCCTTGGTGAGCAGAAGAGGCTTCCTATAAAAACATTAAAAATCTTACCGATCCCAAACGTTTGACTGGTAGTGTATATAGTGTACTTCACACAACCCAACCACAGCAGGCCGAGACTCACCGCTTTGATCTCTTCACACTCTCTGGGCTTGAGACAGTCGTTCATGTACGTGAGCAGCTCGCTGGGCTTTATGTGCTTGGTGATCGATGGTTCGATTCTCTCCAGAAGCTTTCGGTGCTCATTCAGTTCCTCTAACTCACGGAAGTTCCAATCCTGAATGGCCTTGTGCAGACCGGTATATTCTACAGCAACACACACACAGCGATTTCAACGAGATGCCATAGAAGAACCATTTTTGGTTCCTCAAAGAACCTTTCAATGGTCAGTTCTTAAAAACAACCATTTTTTCTTAGTGTGGAGAACATTTTGAAAATCTAAAGAACCTTTTCCATGAACGTTCCACTGATTTTAAAGTCCCCCTGTGGTGAAAATGGTGTTTTTAATGTGCTTTAAGACAAACCATGTGTAAATTCATAAGTCGACACCATTGCTGAGTATTTCCTCCTTAAAACTGCAGTGAACCAAAGACAGTCTCAAAAACACGCTTTGAAATCGCTGGTGTTTCTGACGTCACAAACTACCTTGTAACCAATCAGATCAACGTGTGATCGTCAACCAGTGGATCTCTGAGCTGAGTGAGTGAGTGGAGGCGGGGCTCATTTGAATATTCATAGAGCCACGCATACTAAATGAGGCAAGGGTGTCGAGTTACATTCAAGATATTTTAAGGCATGAAGACATTTTTACAAGGAAAAAATGTTTAAATATGTGATTTTGGTGATTAAAAATGAGTTTTAAGGGATCAAATTATTGACTACAGGGGGACTTTAAATGGAACATCTATTTACACTTTATTTCTATTTTAGCCAGGCGAAATTATAAAAGAAACCTGTCTGATAACAGTGGTGTGGAGAGTTAGATTTTGACGTGTTCGCCCTAGTTCGAATCCGTCATTCATCGCAAATCAGCACGGCATTTATTTTAAATACAAATTTAAAAAAAAGTCAAAAAGTAGAAATAAGGTGCCTAACTGGTATTTAATACTGGGAATAAACTGTTTAAACAGTAGGGTTAGGGGACGTAATGTCAATGTCCCAATAAAGCATTTGAATAAATATAATCATATACATTGAATATGTTGTTATTGCATACTGTTTTATAATGTACTACAACACAATGAGGTGCAAATATTATCTGCCACTATTTGCACTAAGTATAAAAAGAAATGAATAACTATTTTTACAGATCACAAAATAAAATAGAGCCACTTTCACTTAGTGTAAATAATAGCATCTATCGCCTGCTCCTGTAATTACTGATCTCACCTGAGGCGAACAGGGTGTCCAGAAAGGCCTGAAACCAGCCCTCTTCCTCTAGAAAACACATCCGGTCCAGCAACATCTGGGCCGCGGCGGTCACAGACATCTCCTCCTCAGAGAGAATCCTCTCCACCACCTCTGTGCAGAATAGAATAGAATAGAATTACACAGAATGGAATTGCCCAGTCATTTTAAATTAAACTAAAATCGTACAAACCACTCACAACCATATAGCGTGAATCAGGGTTATTATCGTTACCTAAAACTACTGTAAAAATGTATAATGTTTGTTTGGTGAAATAAAGCTGAAATAAAATAAATTATATATATATTAGTTAAGCTAGATGAAAATTAGAAATGTTGTCTTGGAAATAAACTATATATAATAAATTAAAGCACTAAAATTATTAACTGGGAAAAAAACTAAACAGAAATATTTAGAAAAAAACAACAAAAATTAATAAAAGTACTAAAAATGAAATTAATTAACATGAAAACTTATAATCTAAAAATAAAAACTACCTAAAAATATCAATAAAACTATAATAAAAATAAAACAACACTGGTGTGTGTACAATATTTATAGTATTTGTTTAAAAAAAAAAAAAAAAAAAAATTAAATTAGGCTACTAAATAGAGTACTAAAAATTATTCAAAAAAGATATATCTGGAACATTAATTAAATTAATTTTTTCATTTTTATTCAAAATCTGCAAGGCAGTGCTATGTTGTCTGTGAAAATGATTGTTACAACAATCATATAGGACATAAAAGTCTTTTATTTATTAAAAGTCCTGCAGCCACTCTCTGATTATTTAATACACATTATTAAACACAATACAAATATATTTCTGAGATAGAAAATCCAATATCCAATAGGACTCTAAACAAATATCAACTGAGGGATATTTTTACCATGATAACAAGTTTCTGCAGGTTTTACGGAACTGATTATCTGCTGCTGTTCGTTCATTAACTCACCTTTGTCAAAGTACATCGTCATGAAGGTTTTGATGAGTGACGGTCGTAAAATCTTCGCGATATAATCGCTCGAGCGCCGCAAATTCTCCTTTTCCAGCTTGTACATTTTTGCGGCGATTGGGGACAGTCACAGAACTGATTATGATGAAGACTGCTTATGATTATAAGTCTGAGCTCACGACATCGGATCCAGAAACAAAAACGAAACCAGCAAGGAACAGCCGTCTCAACATCCAGTGAGCTGTCTATAAAGGCGTGTTCAAAACGCCTACGATGCCCAAAACTGCTCTCTTGTTAGTCAGCTCACGAGGATTTAACACACGGCCAACACTCCTCACTGTGTTAGTTCCTGAGTGCTGCGAAAACCACAATAACAATTGAGAATTTCAGCGAAAATGAAATCAAAAGTGTCCCTTTGACGAGTAAATCCACATAATCCTTAAAGGGGAACTCCCAAAATAATTTCACCTCAAAGGCTGAAGGCTACTTTGGAAAACATGTCTGATAATAAATAATAATATTGAGATAACAAATATAGAAGTGTGCTGTGGAGAAGAATTAATTCCACAGTATGAAGCTATGGTTCCTACATAAAAACACGTCTTAAAATAAACGTAGTTAAACTGTATAACTGATATAAAGGGAAGGGAAGGGGAGGGAAGGGGAGGGGAGGGGAGGGGAAGGGAGGGGAGGGGAGGGGAGGGGAAGGGAGGGGAGGGGAGGGGAGGGGAGGGGAGGGGAGGGGAGGGCTTAAATGCTTAAATGATTGACACCAACGTAGAGTCTTACAAGCAGCAGAGTTTTTAGAATTCCTCAAGGAGTTCAAATATATATCAAAATCTTTCTTAAAAATGAAAAAAGAAGGAGTTTTCTTTGAAAACTTACACTTGTGAATATAATATTTGGCAAGAAAAAGTAATAAGTTGAGAATAAATTTAAAATGATAAGGGTCTACTTTCAGAGAGTCACCAAAAAACAAAAAATTTTGATTTATACAAAAGTTTAAAGACATCTTTTAACAAAATTTGAAAAGTCAACCCAAAATATTTTGCAATACATACAGTACATTCCCAAAATAAATGAGTAATTGTCTCATCACCCTGATGACAAAAGGTGCACAAGGGGGAGATACTACTATTAAATTTAGCAAAATTATAATTAACTGGATAGCAATTATGAATAATTTTAAAAGATACTTCAACAACTTTATTAGATAAAAAGAACTTTTTCTGAAGGAGCCAGAAAAATTCCCATACTATATTATTATCAAATTTGTTGTTCCAAAAGCTTACACAAGCAGGTAAAGAAATCTGATCCTTGTTAAGAATTGAGCGAATTTTCTTGTTTGACAATCTGCTGAAAGGAGTTTGATCAACAGTTCCCCAGGGATCAGTTTTGGGCCCTTTACTTTTTAGTATTTGGGACATTCTACCAGAAACGTACATTTCCACTTATAAAAATCTTGGGGGAAAAAATATATTTTTCTTAAATCTGAACGTTGAGTCATATGGAGGACATGTTAAACTATGAGAGAAACATATCATCCCATCTCAGCATGTTTTTATGATTGAATAAAATACAGTTTTATATGCATTTCACCCCTAAAATGTCAGGCCCTGTCACAGACAAATTTGTATTTGTTAGAATGGTTTCATAATGAATTTCTTTGATACAAATAGCATTTTCTTATTGATCACATGTCCCTGATTGTATCTAACATGGTTTTATAATTCCTTTAAGAAATATAAGTAACTTTTCGGTCAACTGTAGTACACAAAAATCACAGAATACCCACCAGGCACTCATATAGTTGTAAAATAACTACCTTTACATAGGAGATTTTTACAAAAACATAGTAGTGGATAGTAGTGGATATATATCCCCACCTTCATCTACACAGGTAAAGAGATTAATTAATTAATATTTCCTCAAATAGTACATTTTTGTCATAATTTCCTGTGTGACAGGACTGACCATGGCGTGACAGGACTGACAGTACTGTGACAGGACTGACTTTATGGATTTTGATGATGCAGAAAAAGTTATGTTTTGTGTTCTTTATTTAAGTTTTGATTGCCATTTCTTTTTTAAATTATTATTATAATTTTAATGTTAATGTAATATTAGACTATGGTAAAATTCAGCCAAGGACATACACAATATTGGCAAAAGTATTGGGACAGCCCTCCAAATAATTGAATTCAGGTGTTTAAATCACTGTTTGAAATCACTGTGTTTAAATTCCATGGCCACAGTTGTATAAAAATCAAGCACCTGGGCCTTCATTTTACTATTGCATGTGTTAAATACATAATATATGCAATAAATGTAATAAAAAAGAACAATAACATTAATTTGTAAGGCCGTGTCACACAGGAATGTGACAGGGCCTGACGGTTGGCCATTTTAAACTGCCATTACTCAGCCTGCTAGCATGCTAGCATAAAAACTGTTAACATGCAAGCAAGGAATTTCAGTAACCTTTTTAGACATGTTTTGAATTTAAAACATTTTCATTATTTTCTGGAATGTTTTACCGTGACAGGGCCTGACCCTTTAGCTCGTCTTCCTAAAAAAAACATACAAAAAAAAGCTTAAAATCATACAATTCAATGACAGAATGCAGCCTTGATCAATGTCAGCTTCATCTGGATCAAATGATGTCACTTCCTCTGAGTGATACCCTTAAAGGCGTATTTCACACATTTTATGTAGAGTTTTATGTAAACGTGACAGGACTGACCAAAACATGGGGACAGTTGTAAAATAGAATTTATTTGTAGAATTTATATATAATTTCATGTTTTTGATCAGTTGATGTGAATGATAACAGCTTAAACTTGTTATTGATGGAGCTTTTTTCCTAAATAACAGTTTTTAGCATAACAAAACTATGGAAGCTGTAGCTCCAATTTGGCTGAGGACAATTTGTAATTTTCAAAAGTGTTTTTAATAAAGAAAAAAATATCTGAGAACCTAATGAATGATATTCCTTTACAGAACAACTAACAGAAATCAACTATGAGCCAGTTTTAGGAATTTTTGGATGAAATACTTTTTTAGTCACTGTAACAATTCAAGGACAGATAATGTACGTTTCTGGTAGAATGTCCCATTTACATTTTTCCATTTGGCCAACTTTTAAGAACACTTGGTCTTAACTTTCACTTTTATGCCGATGATACTCAGATATATATACATTCAAAACCTGATGTCAATATGCCTGTGTCTTTCCTTTCTCAATGTTTTACTGAGATTAAAAAATGGATGTCTGAAAATTTTCTCTGTCTAAACAGTGACAAGACTGAAGTGATGCTTATTGGTTCACCTCATCAGTTGCGTAAAGCAGAGTCCATAACCTTAAGTGTGGATGGCTCTGCTTTGCAATTCAAAACTAACCTAAAAAATCTGGGGGTGATATTTGATGCCAATTTAACATTTGACCATCAAGTTCGTAACACAGTCAAAACATCATTTTTTCATCTCAGAAACATTGCCAAATTACATCCCATGTTGACTTTCTCTGTAGCTGAAAAATTAATCAACACTTTTGTTTTCTCACGTATTGATTACTGTAATGCTTTGCTGGCTGGAGTATCTAGAATTACAGTTGGTACAAAATTCAGCTGCTAGAATTCTTACAAGGACCAGTGCAAGGGAGCACATCACACCTGTCCTGGAAAAATTGCACTGGCTTCCTGTTAGTTTTCGTATCGATTTTAAAATTCTCATGCTCACTTATAAGGCCTTGAATAATCTGGCCCCTCAATATTTGTGTGAGCTTCTAACCCCCTACACTCCTACACGTGCTCTACGCTCCTCTGAAGCTGGTCTTCTAACTGTCCAAACAACACGGCTAAAAACTATGGGTGATCGGGCTTTTTCTTCTTTGGCTCCTAAATTGTGGAATTCCCTGCCCTCTGAGATTAGGAATGCAGAATCCCTTAGTGTTTTTAAATCATCCCTTAAAACTTAATTTTTTAGGGTAGCGTTTGTGTGATTCATGTCATTATTATGCTTGCTTTTTTATTGATTTTTTATTTTTGTTTGGTTAGTTTTTTACCGCTTGCACTGATATGTGTACCTTTTAAAAGGTATATGTACCTTTTAATTTCATATTTTTATGTAAAGCGCTTTGAGATGCTACTTTTAAAGGCGCTATATAAAATAAAGTTTATTATTATTATTATTATTAACAAATAAATTAGTGTTGTCAAATATAGGTAAAGAGCCTAAATGTCCTTTAGGGCCATGATTGACTAAAGGTTTTACACAATCAGGAATTGCCCCAAAAACAATGGCATATTCTCTAAATAATAATATTTTTTAAGATGCTAATACCACATACCTTGACGTCACTTACCCGCGGGCGGGAACACACTCCCTCATCCGCACTGAGTGGCAAAAAATCTGTTGCGTGACCGGATTTAATGGGGGAAACTGCGAAAACGCGATTAAAAACGATTATCAGTTTAAACTATAGTGTTCCTTACAACTCACCAAAAATATTGACATGATATTGGATGTTGACATGCAGCGTGTTTCCTGACATTATATGTGACTGATTTTGACACCAAGGAAATAAAGCAAATTTGCCTGTGAACGCTTTATCAATACAACATAGTTAGGTCTAAATTCAGGTGATCACTTATATCAATGTTATATTATCATATCGTCCAGCACTAAAACTTGTATAGTTTTTTTTTTTTTTTGTCAGTGTTAATTAAAAACATTCATTTATTCAGATGACAAATATGACAAATATTTAATTGATGAGTTGTAAATACAATATGTAACTACAATATATAGGTTAAGCTTTTACCCCAAAATTCAGCATATTGACACAAAATGATAGCTGCAAATCCACCTTTCTCTGCCTGGAGTCCAGTTGTTTCTGTCAATTGCAGCGATCCATTTGCTTCTCTGTTCTGTAGCTTTCAGCAGTCTGTAAAAATATACCTCAGAATTCTTGTCACATCTAGTTGTACAGTCAATCTCAAAGCTCTTTCCCGTTTTAGACGTGTTTTTTTGCGGCATTCATGCTGAAAACCAATTCTGGCGCTCAGTCTTTTTGCCACGCATACAACCCCTCTATTGAACTTAGGCCTAATCCTGGCTTAATCTAAGCCTTGTCTGTGAAACCTTCATAACTATGTGATTAGCAATAAATAAACAAAATTAATTAATTAATTTGGCTATTTGAGGCAACAGTTTTGACAGCAATTTAATTTCAAACAAACCGGCTCCCAACTCTACCAAAGACTATTAAAGCCTGATACTGTAGTCAAGCTATTAAAGCATTACCTGGAAGACACAGGATTCATCACTCTGCTCTATCCCAACTGGTAAAAACACAACACATCACAATCATGAGCAGGTCACAAAATTGAGGAACTAATGCTGCAATTCAAAAAGAAAGACAAACCGATTCAGAAGCTGGATTGTACATCTATTAAATGCATTTATTGATTGTTGGCTGACATGATGGACAGCTATTGTAAAGAAGGCTCGTTGTGTGTTCAGTAGATATGATCAGTGAATTATATCTCCAGGGTGTCACCATAGTCCCACATACGCAAGCACAAAGTATGTGTAATGAAGGCATGGAGGCGCACGTCACCTGTTCCCTGAGTATAAAGAAGACACAATTCTCAAAGTTCAGTGGGACTGAATAACAAATGATCAACAGTGGTTCTCAACCAGTGAGTCTGGTCCCAAAAACAGATGTCTGGTCTGTTCAAAAGCAGAAAATGCAACTAACCATATCATCATATATTTTGCTCAGTTGGTCAAAGGCCATGTGTCTTCTAAAACTAAATCTGGGACCCAAACCAAACAAGTGGAGAACCACTAGTCTAGATAGTAACCCTAATGTATTTTCTGCTACAAAGGGTTAGAGTAGAGGCTAAGGGAACAAGGGTTACCATCCAGACATGACTGTTGTTGGGTAGTGGCACAGTAAGTAAGCACCAGATTCGAGGAAGAGGATCACTGCAACTATAAACAACATGAACAATAATAATAACATTGTAAATGACAAAAAAAAAAACGTCTGAATGTTTCTTAAGCATCTGTTCCCAGCAGAAATCTTTAAATGAGATTATAAAAACCTCTAGACTGGCTAAGCGATTCAGATAAGCATTATACAAGTAAGAAAAAGTCTGTTTTAGTTCTAGCTAGCAATGTTGGTCACCGGCTCTTGTGGCCCGTCTCCGTCCGTGTTCTTGTTCTCCGAGTTTTCTGCAACTCCTCTTGTGTCTGATTGGTCTTTTCGAGGGATAGAGTGTTGGACGTGAGAACTTGCGTAAGGACTCGCCTCTGGTAGGAATTCCTCAAGATCTTGCAGTATAGTTTCAAGCAGTCTTGTGTCCGAAGGTGGGGCTGGTGACATCGAAGCCATTGGGAAGGGGTTGGGCACAAACTCTTCGTGGTTACTGGCATCCACATTTCGGGAGCAGTCGGAACTACTGCGGTCGACTACGTCCACCACATAGTCGTCCAGGTTTAGTGTGCGTTCAGTGGTTGGGTCAGTGCGGACTACGGGACTTGAGGACTCGGATTGAGGATTTGAGGAGGTACAACTCAAGTTCTGGATCATATCTTGCCCAGGAGTCCCGTCCCTCGGCTCAACATCTGCAGCGGTTTGGTCTATAATATCCATGACACGGTCCAGACAGTCGATGGTACGGTCACTGTCGCTGTCAATCGTGATTACAGTGGGTGAACGGAGTTCCCTCTTCCGCTTTCGGTGCTTCCTCTTCTTCCGCTGGTGCCAATGCGGTTCGGGTGCCCTTCGCTCGTAGATGATCTCCACACTGGGAGATCGTTCCCTACTGCGCCGTCGCCGCTTTTCCTTGGTTGCAGTTCCATCCTCGTGCAGCCGCTGGGCCGCTCGCTCCAAGTGCCGGGTTTTGTACTTGCGTTTCCCACTTGGTTTGTCCAGGCAGGACCTTTCGGATTGCGAGTCGGCGCTGCTGCTACTGATCGCTCGCTTGCGGCGTTTACGACAGCGCTGTGACTCTCTGGGATGGTGGGAACTAAGGAACGAGTCCAAGTCGGGAGACCTGCTCTTCATTTCCCTGATTCTCCTCTTCCTGGAGTAGGAAGGAGACTGTGAGAGTTTCTCTCGCACGTGGCACGAATGCTCTTGGCTCGTGTTGTTTAGAGAGGTAGAGCAGTCGCTAGCGTTTGACCCAGAAACAGGACTGTCGCTCCAAATAGACACCGCAGGACTCTGACCGGACCAACTTGGAGGCGAACGTGTTTGGGTTGGCGAGCAATCTGGGGTCTTGGCGTGCCATGATTGTTCTAAACTCTTGGCTTTTTCTTTACTGACTGAGCGTCTCCCATGCGCTTTGAGCTCAGTGTCATCTCGATTCTGCCTTAAATCTGAACCATCGTTGGACGGGTGAGCGCGGCAGGACAAGTAATCGGCCTCTCTTTCTCTGCTGTGCGAGTCCGAGTGTGTCCGCTGAGGACTGCATGAGGGAGCAAGGCCTGGGGATAAACTGGGAATACGCAGGTTCATATGGGACTGCGAAGGGAGCTCCATTTGGGATGTCTCTGATTTCGTTACTGTGGTTGTCGTCTCCTTATCGGCTGCCTCCTGCTCCTCTTCAGACGAATCCGAGGAGAGCTGGACAAGCTCTGGGGTCCGTTCGGCCATCGGCTTCACGTATCCCACAATCAGGCACTCTTCCTCTTCGTTATCTTCCCCCCGTCCAGCTGACACGCTGCTACTTGCTGCAGGCCCACTCATGTCAGGGCCGCTGAAAGGCGGGGCTGTGCTTGAGCTTGGCTCCGCCCCCTCATCCTGTGATTGGCTAGAAGAGGGAAAGAGGGTTGAATAGGAGGGACCAGGCGTCTCGTCATCCCACGCTGACTGACTCAGCAAACTTTCCGTTCCACTTGCATTGGCAACGGATGCAAGGTGTTCCTGGACAGCAGAGGGATTCTCAGTCACATTGTCCTCACTGTCATTACCATCATCATCCTGTGAGAAAAAACAATGCAACCATTAAGAATTAACCTCATAAACTTGCATGAACAGAACCAAAACCACAATAATGCCCTTCTGCTGTTCTCTGACATTATCTGCTTACAATAAACAGAAACAGTGCCAGAACACCTCATAGGGGACAATTTCAAGAGTTAAATTATGCTCTGCTCATTACACACAGCTATCATATGACTTACTATATAGAGATATAGACATACTCAATATCATTGACATTTATGAATTTGGTGAATGACCTTTTCCAAAGTGAATTATAGCGCAATTAAAGCATGCATTATATTAGTTTGTGTTAGGGCTGGACCCGAATATTCGAATATTCGTTCGGTGGGTTGGTATTCGATTTGAAAATTTGACATTCGAATATTCTTTTTTTTTTTTTTTTTGCACACCTGGGATCCCCCGCGAAGCAGTTTTCATTCGCGCTTGAATAAGGCCGGCGACACACTGGGTGCATGGCGTGTCCGTTTCTATTTCGGCTCCCATGTTTGAGTTTGCACACTGCCTGCGTGAGACACGCGTCTAAGGCGCGGCTCCAGCCACGCAGAAAACGTGCGCATGCTAGAAATAGAACCGACACCTCAGTGTTCCAGCAACGAGAGTGTTCTCTGGCTAGAGCGCAGAACAGCGGAGTTTGTATGGACCGAAGTGCATGCCTGAGCTTGTGTTTTGGGTTAAGCTGCATTGCTTTGACATTGTGGAAAATGGAATAATAGAAACAAAATATATTAGCCTTTTTACCCGTTATTATCAATCTAAATTAATCTCGTTTTTAATTTAACTTAATTTCGTTTTCTTTATTTAAATTTCTTTTTCTTTATTTAAATTTCGTTTTTCTTTATTTAAATTTCATTTTTCTTTTTTAAATTTCGTTTTTCTGTATTTAAATTTCATTTTTTCTTTATTTAAATTTCGTTTTTTCTTTATTTAAATTTTGTTTTTCTTTATTTAAATTTCATTTTTCTTTTTTAAATTTCGTTTTTTCTTTATTTAAATTTCGTTTTTTTCTTTATTTAAATTTCGTTTTTCTTTATTTAAATTTCATTTTTCTTTTTTAAATTTCGTTTTTCTTTATTTAAATTTCATTTTTTCTTTATTTAAATTTCGTTTTTTCTTTATTTAAATTTCGTTTTTATTTATTTAAATATACCCTTTACTGTTTCAGTAATTTGTTAGTCAGAAAAATAGTTAACAGACCTGTGTGTGTGCGTTTTATATCACTAGTGCAGTGTCCGTTCTCGGAGCTTATAAGCCCTGCTTGCGTGATGTGCGCCGCTTCCCGCTCGCACTGTTCTGTAGTTTACTAAAAGTTTATTCATTCTGAACTTGTTACGTCTCGCGTGTCCATCTATATTTTTACCAAATGCAACACTGCACTCCCTTGTGAAGTCGATTGGATGAACGGTTCTCAAAATAATCAAAATGCACACGGACAGACAGACACATAGAGATTCCTGCCTTTATTAGAGAGAAGAATATGTTCAGCACCCTCTCTCCGAAGCTTCGAATATTCGATGTTCATTACTACCGAAGCTTCGAAGCTCAAAAATGGTATTCGGACCAGCCCTAGTTTGTGTATTCCCTTAGAATCTAACTTATGGTGATACAAACACATACTCTACCAGTGGAAGAAAAGAAAGTTATGGTTGGGGATATTTGGTCATATCTGGAGCTTGACACCCCTCGGTCACTGCATTTAGGGTCAATCCATCTCTAGTGGTCCAACAGAGGTTTCATTTATTACCTCGTCTATTTATTGGTATTGCAAAACCACTAGTTTTTTATTTTTATTTAAGGCGGCTGTCTTTGACCTCATTTACACTGTCAGTGAAATGTGACCCAATTCCGATTTTTTGCTCATATGTGACACAGATCGGATGTGTTCTCTGACAGTGTAAACAGGAAAAAAATATAATATTCAGATATTTCGAGATCGGTTTCAGGCCTCATTCATATGTGGAAATAAATCAAATATAAATCCGAAATGTGCCAGTGCGACTGTCATGTAAACAGGCAGATCGGATTTTCTGAGGCATTAGGCAACGTCTCCACAGTTTAATGATGAGAGAAACCCCGACGCGCTTCTGCAAATAGACGGATGGCCCAACGAAACATTGTGTCGTCGTAGGAGAGGAATGTGGACAAACGTTGACACAACATATCAAAGGTTGCCTTGCTCATCCTAAAATTTCGGACCCACTGCTTCTCGTTAAAGCCCGCCTCAATATGCTCCCGCCAGTCCTTAGATCTCTCTCGCACACAATAACTGAAGCATATGCACAGGCTGCAATGATGGCACTTTTCGTCCTCCTCCGCCTCATAATCATGGTGATGTTTGGCGAACCTTCGCATATATCGCAGATCTAGCATCAATCATGTTTTGAGTTTGTCCATCTGTGCAAGATAATTTAACCCTTTAAGCATGCGCAATGTTTCAGATAGTATGGCGAGTGTAAACACATGAATCGGATATGGGTCACAATTGAAAGAACAAGTAAATGGACGATCAAAAAAATCGGATATAGGCAACAAATCAGAATTGGGCATCAAGACCTGCAGTGTAAACGAGGCCTTTGTGTGATGGCCCACAACAAATTTAGGGTTGTATGAATGTTTACGGAAACCTCAATATTTCTGCTCAGGATTGTCCAAGTTCCTCAAACAAAAACTGATCTATAGAGCACATATATAAATGTTTTGCACATTCTTGTTCCTTAAACAATAATTAGTTGAGTTCCAAGACTAGGACCCCTTGGAAGTTTACTGTTCTGTAGTTTACTAAAAGTTTATTAATTCTGAATGTGTCGTCTCGCGTGTCCATCTATATTGCACCAAATGTGACGCTGCACTCCCTTGTGAAGTCGATTGGATGAACGGTTCTCGAAATAATCAAAATGCAAACGGACATAAAGACACATAGAGATTCCTGCCTTTATTAGAGAGAAGAATATGTTCAGCCCCCTCTCTCCGAAGCTTCGAATATTCAATGTTCATTACTATCGAAGCTTTGAAGCTCAAAAAATGGTATTCGGACCAGCCCTAGTTATGACTGACATTGTAGGTGTAGTCAATTTTATAAAGACCAGACCACTAAAAACAAGAGTCTTCTCTGCTATCTGTGAGGAGATGGGAGCTGAACATCAAGCTGTGCTGTTTCACAGTGAAGCAAGGTGGCTGTCACGAGGAAAAGTCTTGTCCCGAGTTTTTGAGCTCAGAGAGCAGATAAGAATGTTACAGGTATGACCTCGCAGAAAGATTTAGTGATGAGAACTTCCTGGCAAAACTTGCCTACACGAGTGACATATTTGGAAAGCTAAGTGAACTAAATCTACAGCTTCAAGGGAACAATAAACACCTGCCTCAGGTCACAGACAAGATCAGCTCTTTCACTCGAAAGCTTAGCGACTTGATGAAGGAAGTACTGATTCATTCGAGAACCTGCATGAATTTGTTGACACTACTGACTATGATGCCACCTCAGTGATTCCATATATTAAGGAGCATATTTCATCACTGATGGGATTCTTTAAAAAGAAAACAGTTCCCAATATGACTGGGTGAGAGATCCTTTCAATGCACCAGCTCCAGGGCTGGACTGGCCATCGGGCATACCGGGCACTTTCGGGCCGATACATCTCATACATCATACATCATTTTTATTATTATAATTTTTTCTTTTTTTTTTTAACGGCCCATAAAATGTGTACATGTGCGGCCCATTCGTTTTGTTTTGCTTAATTGGCGGCGCTGGGTTTGTGCCGGTGTAATGCATTGGTCAAAAAAAGTCAGCGTTTTTTTTTTTTTTTCCTGACAGACCAGCCCATGAAACACGTAGATCAGCGGCCCATTGGTTCTTTCCTTGATTGACACTGGGCTGGCCCAATCACAGCTTTAAACGAGTGAGCGAGCGTGCAGCAGTGTCAGAGTGTATCTGTCAAAATAGTCAGCGAGATGGAGAAGAAACGCAAGGAATGTGCAGAGAAATAGCGTGAAAAATAGAAACAGGCCCTTAAAGCAGACACTGCTTTCTGACCTTCATCAGCTCCAGCGGCAGATGATGATAGTGAGGAGGATCAGGAGAGAGATGAGAGAGTGTAGAGCCTGCGGTAAGCAGAACTACTTTCAAAACACTTAGGCTATGTCATGAGTGTAGGAACCCATAACATAGGCATTATTTCCACATCTGCATAGTTGACGATACCGCAATTCACTAGAAATTTAATGAGAGGCGTTTGTAAACCAGTTTCCGTCAAAATAAAAGATCATGTGCTTATCTCTTTCAAGTATAGAAATTGGTACAAAACTAATTATGAAAGTTTCCTTTATTTTTTTGTCCTTTTTTTTTTTACAAAATATGGCTATTACTGTCATTGGATTAATATTATAACTATTATTATGTAGTAGGTGTAATGTAAATAGACACTGTAACTAAAAGAGGTTTGAATTTTTCTTTGTTTAATTTGCTGAATATGGGTTGGAGCTTTTAATTTTGAACTCTCAAAGTGCACCAGATTGATGAATTTAACATTAAAAAGCACAAAATTTTCTTACGGGGGCGGGGGGGGGGATGCCCCCGAACCCCCCTAGAAGGACCGAGGTCACCCACCACAGTTTTACCAAAAATCCTGTGAGAAACACTGGTATTGCTATGCCAATGCAGCTTATAGCTTGTTTTAGGATTCATCACTGTGGAGTATAGTTCAACTGTATTAATAAATGTCAGTTTACTTATTTCATCTGTTAACTCTCACTCGTTCCTATACTCACTCATTATGGCATTAGTGGTTTTAAGGAATAGGAGCTGGTATGCGTATTTAAGGGCGTGCAAAGATGGGTGGTGTTTATGATCATATAGTGGGCCAGTCTGGGCCAAAATGCCAGGGCCGATTTTTTTGTCCCAGTCCAGCCTTGACCAGCTCCAACTGGTTTCAGCTCTTCAGAGGAGGACCAGTTCATTGACATGTCGTCTGACTCCACATTGAGACTGAGGTTCACATCACAGACACTGAGTGAATTCTGGCTGAGTGTAGAGAGGCAGTATCCACTCTTAGGGCAGAGGGCCATGGGCATTCTTCTTCCTTTTGCAACATCGTATCTTTGTGAGACTGGCTTCTCTGCTGTTGCTGCACTGAAGACCAAGTACAGGTCCCAGCTAAACACTGAGCAGGAGCTGAGAGTTGCAGTATCATGCTTCAAACCCCGCCTCGAAAAGCTGTGCACTGCTAAACGTGCTCATTGTAGCCATTAATCCTGACTTCCTCATTTTGATAAAAAAAAAATCAGCACAAATTGTTTTAAATTCTTTTATTCATTCAAGTGTTTTATATATTGTGTTCCTGAGTTAATGTTGCTGATCAATTTGAATTTATTATTATTTATTGATTATATTTCATTTTATTTTTCAGTATCAAAAGGTCAAAAAAGTGTTTACACTTTAAATAAGGATTGATTTTTTTTTTTTTTTCAGGCAAATTGATGCACTTTAAGTCTTTTCTGTTACAGATTAAAAAACAATGTTAATAAAGTTATTCTTTGTTGTAAGTTGATCTAGGCCTATATTTCTTTCTTTTTTCTTTTTTTGTTTTCTTTAATGTTAATAAGGATACAATGTTATGCAGAGGTGTACTTATAACAATTTTATAGACAAATGATACTATTTACAGTCGCGGCGGACAGTTGGGGGGTCGCAAAATGTTTACTTCTTCCTAGGGGGGGCATAACAGGAAATAATTGAGAAGCTCTGCCCTAAGTTAACAAGTAACAGCTAATGATTTTTACGACAGAAACGAATCAATCAGAAAACTTACTTAAGCTGGACAATTACTTCCTTCTAGAGTCGCTGTCCAGCCAAAACCATCTTTGTTGCATTCATTTGCTATTATCACTGTAAAGCTGCTTTGAAACAATCTGTATTGTTAAAAGCGCTATATAAATGACGGTGACTTGACATGAGTGTGAATGCTCTAACTGTGCGTTCACACCGCCGCCGGCGAGAGCGTCAAAGTGGCCGGAAGTCATTCATTTTCAATGAGAGCCGGCGGCGAGCTCTTGAACGGTGAGAGCGGCGAGGAGAGTTGAAGTCAGGTCAACTTTATGGTAATAAGCTATGACACGTTTCGGCGGCAACCAGTCAGAATGTAGAAGTCCTCCGCCTGAGAGGATTCCAGAGAACGCAATCCTGTAAACATTGGTTTAAAAAGATCCCGCCTTCGATCTACGTCAGAGCATCAGAGCGTCCCCGAATCTTTCTCCGGCGTCGTTGGCACGGCAAAATTCGCTCTCGCCGGCAGCGGTGTGAACTAGGGATGTTAACCGATGACCGCTTGACCGATGGTTGACCGTATCAACGTTAACCGATCAAAGTTGTTGGTAGTCGGTAAAAAAAAAAAAAAAAAAAAGTGATCTCTAAATTAGGCTATTATAGACAGTGGCTTATTATAGACAGTATTATAGACAGTGGACTAAACGCTACTACACTTAGCCATCTCATTCCAAGATCTTTTTGTGTGAAGTGAACAAATCCCGCACACTCAATTTTTCATAACTCGCCTGTTTGTACTTAATAAACCAATAAAAACATTTGGCGCGAGGTCACAGCGTTTGGGTTCGTGCGCTCATAAGGTTTGCGAAAAGTAAAGGCTACAGGCTAAAACACTCGAGGTTAGAGCCAGGGCAGACGACAGGAATCATCATCTTTCTTTATTATTGTTAGCACTGCCTCAAACTAAAGCGGAGCTGTCATTTTCTTAAATGAGCCGCGGCAATGTTTCAAATGAGCTTCTAACGCTATAGACAAACGCCTTTATTTTCAACGCGATCGCCTTGTACACAAACCATTTCGAAACTAAGAAGCCATTTGTCCTCCGATTACATACAAGCTCCTCGGCGCCGCGTTTGCGGGACTCATGTTTCGCGCTGTAGGGGATTTAAAAAAGTGGCGTGAGCGGGAGGCAGAGCGGCAGAGAGATGCGACAAAGTTGCGAAATTGCAGGCGCGGCTCGAAATGGCTGTTATTTCAAATAGCGTAGCATATTTTAAACTAATCGGTTAACCGGTTTCAACCGGCTAATGAGGCTCGGTGGTCGGTCAAGAACATTTTTAGTTTTCGCCATCCCTAGTGTGAACGTACAGTAACGCTTTAACATTTTACATTAATTTAGCAGATACTTTTATCCAAAGCGACTTAACTGCAATAGAAGCAGTTAAACTAACACTAGGACAACAATATGTAAATACTGTGACCCTTCCCAGTTTGGTGTAACGCAGTATATGTATTTTTTTTAAATAGATATAGAGTAGAAGAGAGGAGAAAAGACAGTATTAATGGATCAAGTGTTGCCGAAAAAGATGCGTCTAACAGGGCCACTGAATAAAAAATATGCACCAATCACGGTCATGTGTGAAAGGTGTGTTAGTCGTCACTAAATGTAATGTTGCCCAGAGATGTCTCACCTCAGAGATGGCGATAACGGAAAGGTCCGAGCTGCTGCCCTCCTCGTAGCTGGGAGCGGGACAGTCGTAAATGGCCTGCTGGTCATACGTCTCCATGTTGAGGGTGGAGCGAGCGAAGCTCACCAGCTCGTGCAGGAAGTGGTCAGTGCGCGCCAACAGGAAGGGGCGGAGCTCGTCCCGAATGGCCGAATCCTCCATGTTATAGTTCATAATGCGCGAGATGATGATGTTCTGCACGATGTTCACCAGCGATCCGTGCGACCCGTACAACACCGTGAGCTCGCGCTGCAGCCAAGGCAAAAGTCGGCGCAAACATCCAGGGTTTTGTCGTAAGAACGACGCCGAAATATCCCTTTGCCGACCAGCGTCTCTCGCGTTACGCACACGTACGCCAGTCCTGTAAAGCGCACGCCGGAACGAGACAACATCCTGGTCCCGTAAGCGTCGCAGGCTCCGCCCCTCGCCCCGCCCTTGCCTGCGCGCCGTCAGTCGTAGCACCATTTGCTGCACGTCTTGGTTATCCGTTAGCCCCGCCGCGTCTGTGAGACCGCCGAACATGACTTCCTCCATTGGTGGTGAAGACGAAGGGACGGGTCGTGCTCTGTGGCTCCGCCTCTCTCTGCCTCGAAGGGCTCGGGGGCGTAGCACACGCTGGGGCGCGTTGCTAGCGGTGGCGTTAGCCGCCGCTCCATTCTCCACCGGCGGCACCACGAACTCCTTAAAATCTTTTTCCCCTTTGACTGAGTGGTATATGGAGTGGAACGGCTGCTTGCACAGCGGACACTCCGCTTTGTTTTTGGACCACTCGTGGATGCAGCGGAAACAGAACTGGTGCAGGCAGCGGTCCAGCGACGCCACGTTATTGAAGCCGTCGAGGCAGATGGGGCATTTGGAGTCTGGCGACGCGTTGGCCAACAAACGCTGAGAAGATTTGCCAACGCTGTCTTTCTTCCTCACACGCAACTTCATCTTAGTGGGCGCCATCATCTACGGCACACACAAAAACATCAGCTCAGCGCACAATGCTTAGTTAGTTCCCTACAGTACATTGTATCCAATGCAACTTACAATGAGGAACATTACAAGCAATTTATTACACGAGTCAACAACATTTATATGGAAGCTTGTTTCCGCCACAGAGTGAAAAATATAAAAGGTAATTGCGACTTTTTAATCTCACAATTCTGACTTCAGAATTACGTGATATAAAGTCGCAATTGCGAGAAATATACTTGAAATTCTGACTTTTTTTCTCTGAATTGCATGTTTATATCTCGCAATTCTGACTTTATAATACGCAATTGGGAGATATAAAGTCGCAATTAAGTGTTCTAAAGTCAGAATTGTGAGATATAGGCCTAAACTATTCTGAGGTAAAAAAAAAAGTACATATTTTTTTCCTTAGAATTGAACTTTATATCTCACAATTCTGAGAAAAGATGTCAGATTTGCGAGATATAAACTCGCAATTAGGCTATGCGTTATGAAGTCAGAATTGCGTGATATAAAGTCGCAATTGCAAGAAAAAAGTCAGAATTCTGACTTTATAAGATGCAATTGCAACTTTATTTCACGCAATTCTGACTTTATATCTCGCAATTCTGACTTTATAACACGCAATTGCGACTTTATATCTCGCAATTCTGACTTTATATCTCGCAATTCTGACTTTATAACACGCAATTGCGACTTTATATCTCGCAATTCTGACTTTATATCTCGCAATTCTGACTTTATAACACGCAATTGCGACTTTATTTCACACAATTGCGACTTTATATCTCGGAATTCTGAGAAATAAAGTCAGAATTGCGAGATGTAAACTCGCAATTGTGAGATAAAAAGTCGCAATTATCTTTTAAAATGTTTTATTCTGTGGCAGAAACAAGCTTCCATAAATTTACGTGACATTTAGTTCCCACCTAAAAAATTAGGTGAAAGAAATATATAAATGAAGAAGAACCAAAATATGAAATGCCATGGAGGAATATTTACTGAGGAATCCACTATTTTGTAGAGGGGGTCAAAATGCCAATTCTCACTAAATTACAAGAGGAAAGGAAGGTGCGAGCGACGGGATGTGGCAGCGGCACAATAATCATTTTACATCGATTATCTTGTTTTTATAATTGTCAGAAGCCAAAATAAAAATTGAAAAATGAATTACGATTAATTGCACAGCCCTACGTCACGGTTCGGTGCATACAGTCAGACGACAAATACAGTCAGTCACAGGCGATACACACTCCAGACCAGAAGGGGGCGCGCATTGTTTGTAAGTCAGAACGGAGGCTCACTATTGGCCAGCATCACACACATGACATGACCAGCGTCGGCCAATAGTGAGCCTACGTTCTGACGTACAACCCAGAAGCGCTGCGCTGTTACACTACGTGAACTCACACAGAAGAAAATGAGTAGTTGAATAAAGTTGTTATTTTTGTTTGTTTTTTGCGCACAAAAAGTATTCTGGTCACTTGATAAACTTAAGGTTGAGCCACTGTAGTCACTTGGACTATTTTAACGATGTCTTTACTAACTTTCTGGGCGGGCAAGTTTCAGTTACAGAGAAACCTATGGAGGAGTGAGACAGCTCTCAGATTTCATCATAAATATCTTAATTTGTGTTCCTAAGATGAACGAAAAAAGAAAACCTAGCATTGGGGATTTGTTGCTTTTTCCTGTTGTACCAAAACGTATCAAATTTGATACTTGTATCAAAATGTGACCCCAAAACTGAGGTACGTACCAAACCGGGACTTCTGAGTACGTTACACCCCTATTATATATAAATATGACATGTATATTACATTGATGGCATGTAATATGACATGTCTTCAACTATACAGTAAAAAATAACAACTAACTACATGTACACCAAAGTAAGGATTTTTTCTGTAATTATTGTTTAATTGCTTCCCTAACATAACACTACCAGCAGCAAGTTTGGCATTAGCATGGTATATTTAGAGTACTTTGGGATACCATGTAAATACAACGGTATATTAATCTTGTAACCATTTAGTACTACACTTTACATAAAAACACCATGGTATCTCCATCTAATATCATCACAATACCATAGTAGATTCACGGTACCTTTTTAAGGGTTAATGCGACATTTAGTGTAGGCTACATAACTAATTTACATAAAGACATTAATAATAATAATAATAATGATTCAAACTAAGATAATTCAAATTGACTAAAAGAAGAAAACAGTGACGTCATCGAACACAGCAAACACGGTGTTATTATGTTCAAAATGACATCAAAAATGTGACATATTTAAAAAAAAATAACCAGTTACATTGCTGTCGGTATTTATCGAGGATCACTAGATATCTCTCTCTTGCCTTCAAAGCAACGATCATTAAACATCTTTATCGATAATAGACGGATACATACTTGAAATCTGAAATAAAAATTTAAAATAAAACAAATAACGTTAGAGTTTTATGAAACAGACTCTCACCTGATCATCACCTCCTCATTACAAAGCCTCAGAAACACTGTGAATAATCCAAACCGCCCATAAACACAACTATATCACATCAGCGTGATATCCGTAACGATAAACACACAAAAGAAAAGAAAATGTACATTAAAAACCGATGGAAGTGAAGGAGTTTCGCACTGCTGTTGAGAAACAGAACACACAGCACAGCCTCATCCGGCAGGCGTCACGCGCACGCGCGCCCCCAACGGACTGGAGCGGTACTGCACCTGCAGCGCGATCACGTGACTGCAAGCGCTTTCTTTCTTTTCTTTCTTTCTTTGAAACAAATATATAAACTATAAATAAATAAATACATAAATAAGGTTCTTGAATAGTAAATGCAGAAATTCGTCACATAAGAAAAAAAAAACATGTTTTTATTAATCATAATTTTTAAAAGTCATAATTTCTATTTCATAATAACAATAAAAAAAGTCAATACTAAGTCATAATTATGATATGAAAATCATAATTATACCTTAACAAGTCAAAATGTATCGAATGAAAAATTCGGAATTATAAAATAAAAAGTCGAAACTATGACGTAAAAAGTCTAAATTACGACATTAAAACAATGAAAGCATGAGATAAACGTCAACATTATGACACAAGTGTATTTTTACTTTTTATGTGCCAAACATGATTTTTTTTCGAATGTGGCGGAAATAAACATTGGTATATATATATATATATATATATATATATATATATATATATATATATATATATATATATATATATATATATATATACATACTTAAGATATTGTACGCAATCTATTTTGCAGTTTGAACATAATTATCATTATGCCAGTGTTTTGTTGAATTTGTATAAGGACTTTAGGAAAACTACTAAAAATGCCCTGTGTGAACCGGTAGTGGAATGAAAGGCACTTCCGGCCGTGATGTCATGCTAACTGTGCTAACAAGCAGCTTTGAGTTTCTAAATGTAAAGATTAAAGTAAACAGACATAAAATCATGCTCGTCAGTCGACGCTGTTTGGACAGAATATTCTCGATCGTGAGTATCAGAAAGTACAGCTGCTCATGACATAAACTTACAGACGATTTGGGTATTTCAATAAATTATTAATGATAAATATAATAGGCTATATAGTCATTTAAGAATGGTAGGCTAGTTATCGGTATAAAGTTACTTTACTACCATGACAAATAAGACACAGTAGTTTATATTATAGTTTTATTCATATTTTAAGGATTTTTGTCTCATAATATTTATATATATTATTTCAGCTTTATTCCAATGAACGAAAACGATAATTGTTTTAGATAACAAAAATAACCAGACTATATCATCTTATTCTTCTTCTTTAATACTAGCTTACTTAATAATTGATACTAAGCTGCAGAACTAGAAGATGAAGACAGTTGATTGTAATGTTCAGTGAAGGTATCTGATGGTGTGTGTGTGTGTGTGTGTGTGTGTGTGTGTGTGTGTAGGTTCTTCTGGCAGTGGTTCTGCTGTCCTGGGGCTTCGTGATCTACGGCACACGGATCGCTGCTCAATGGGAACTGGAGAAGAGACAACAGATCAAACAACAGCAGACATGAAAGATGATTGACAGTTCGTCTGATGGCCTTCAGTCGTTACACACTCATCTAAAGCCCAAAAAACCTCATGAAACCAGCAGACATCTGGAGATTTTTGAGAATATCTTGTATATAATGTGTGATTTATTTATCTATTTTTTTCATTTGTTTAATTCAACGATGTAAATACTTACATTTTGTAATATATGTATTTCAAACAAAAAGGCTTTTCATACATTTTTGTATGTAATGATTATTTTTTATCTGACTCTGTATAGTTTGGTCAGATCTAAAGAAAAAAAATTTATTTAATAAAAAATATTTTTCCATGGTGAAATTTTTGAAGACTTCTTTTTTTTTCAAAACAAAATGTTATTTTTTAATAATATTTGTTTTATTAATTAATTATTATTTTTAGACCTGACACTGTATTTTTGGTAAGATTTAAAGAAAAAAAAGTTATTTAATAACCCCTCCCTCCCTCCCTAAGAAGAACAATACTTCTTCAGCATTTATTAATCTTAGTTAATATTAATTTCAACATTTACTAATACGTTATTGAAATCAAATGTTGCATTTAAATATAGTGAAATATATATTTCTCAAACAAAAGGTTATTTTTCTGAAATTCTTCAGATCTGCCCCTGTATTTCTGCTACACTATGAAGCCAGTAGGTGGTGTAGTGCACTAGATATACCGAGATATACACTACACTGGGCTTGTGTGCAGATCTGAGGAAATAACGTGGAATATTCCAGCATGCCTGTTATTTATGTGTTCTGTGTGTTCAAAAGACAATAAATAAGACACAAATTAAACAAGTCTTAGAAATGTAATACAAAGAAAATCACTGGTCAAAAGGTCGTGTGGTTGTGTGCACTCTTAAAGCTTTTTCATTGGTTCCAGTGTTATTTTAGTGTCATTGAGATACGATTGTAGTTTTACTAATATGGTTTTTAGTTAAACTTAGTTATTTTATTGTGTTTTGACATTTTCTTCTTTTTTTTTTAAACCAACGTACGAGTGTATACGTCACGTTCCTGAGGCGCGAATCTCAGGCATTTAAATTTCAACGGTTATTTTGACGGTCCGCCTGAGGAGAATCTGTTTCAGCTTTACTTATTTTAGTATATACAGTTAAATAAAATGGAAACGAGATGTTACTTTGACAACTGGCTGGAAAAAAATAAGGTTTTTATACATTTTATTTCAGTTAACGTTATTTCAAATTAAAATGTTGTGTATTTAACTTTAGTTGGCAGCAACTTTGGTTCAGCTTTGTTTTGTTTTTTTCTAGTTTCAATACGAGTTGTATTTCTTGATGACATTCTTGATGTTTCATTAAATGTTTCGTTTCGGTTTCAGGCTTCTTTTAAAGCTCCAGTCGAAGGGTTTCTAGAGAACCAGAGAACTGTGTTTGAGGTAAGCCAGATCTCTGTTTTGTGAAGGTCATCCTCACTCACGCTCGTGAAGTTTGTGGCTCTCCGAGGCTTTCATCATGTGTCTGTTTCTCGTGTTCGCTCTCTGTGATGTTAATGAAATGATTGAGTGAATGGCTCTTTTGTGCCCGTGCGGTGCTCACGCATTTCATTAGCGAGACCCTTCAGACGGCCTGATTATTCCTCTCAGCCCTTGTCTCTTTCACATTTATAATCAGTGTGTGCGTGTGCGTTGGTCACGTCTGCAGAGAGAAAGTGCACATGTAGAACTGAGATTGTGTGTATATGATGCTATACAACTGATCTACAAAAAAAAAAAGAAAATAACTCATGTCGTTTCACACACAATATGGACAGAATTTTGTTTATTAATTGCACTCATCAGCAATGATTAGTCTCTTCTGCTCACCAACGCAACGCTGTATTTGTTTGATAAAAAATACAGTAAAAACTGAATTATTATTATTACAATTTTAATATACGGTAACTATTGGAATATATTTTAAAATGTAGGTAATTTGTTGATATAATGTTTAAAATTACGAAATAAAGGACAAATCTAGTTGAAATATATATTTTTAAATGCTTCAAGAGTTTCATTCTTTCATTTAGAGGCTTCAAACTGTAGTGTAATCATTACAGATGAAGATGCTTTATGATGATATTGTGAATCTGCAACAGCTGCAGTCGACATGTGTGACGGACTTACCAGCCTGTCTGTCTTTCTCTCTGTCTGTCTATCTGTCTCTCAGTCTGTGATAATTAAACACATGCATCACAGTCATTTGCTGAAGAGCTTCTCATTCAGATCAACACCTGAGTCCATATTCTTTCTCTGTAACCCAGATACGGTTTATCCCTCTCTTCACCATGCCTTCATTTATATGTGCATATAAAATGTTCAAGTTTAAGTTCAAGTTCAAATTTATTTGTATAGCACATTTAAAAACAGTTGACCAAAGTGCTTAACAATGTCAGGATACACACAAATATACAAAAACAAACAGTTAGAGAATGTCACAGTAGCAAAAGTCAACGCGAAATGAAAGCTAAGGAATACAGGTGGGTCTAAGCAACGACTTAAAAATGTCAGTAGTCCGAGCTGTTCTTGAACCGGTAGACTATACCAGAGATTAGGACCAGCCACTGAGAAGGCTCACTCACCTTTATTTTTTAACCTAGATCGAGGAACATCTGATTGGACAACCTCATTGCTTTGACAGGAGAAAGCTCTGATAAATAATAGAGCCAACCCATTCAAAATCTTAAAAACAAGCAATAAAATCTTCAAATCAATCCTGAAACGGACAGAAGCCAGCGGAGCGAGGCTAAAACTTGTGTGTGTGAGTGTGTATGTATGTGGTTGTGAGTGTGTGTGTGTGTGTGTGTGTGTGTGTGTGTTGTGACTATTGTTTTATGTACTTAATTTTATTTAGTTTGTTTTTATTATGTTTACTGTGTGCTGCTACCTTGGCCAGGGCTCACTTGTAAATGAGATATCTATCTCAATGTGATTTTCTTCCCTGGTTAAATAAAGGTATAATAAAAAAAATAAAAATAAAACTGGGGTAATGTGCTCACGCTTTTTAGTCATGGTTAGGAGCCGAGCTGCTGCATTCTGGACTAACTGTAAGCAATGAAGAGATGACTGATCCAATCCAACATGTAAAGAATTACAATAGTCTAGTTTAGACAAAATAAAAGCGTGGATTCAGCTTTCAAAATCCTTGCGCGGCAGGTAGGGTTTTAGCCAACAGTCTCAACGGGAAGAAACTGGCTTTTACAACAGAACTAATCTGATTTTCACATTTAAAAGCGCTGTCAAATATCACACCGAGATTCTTGGTAAATGGACGAATATGTGAACCTAAAGAACCAAGGACGTCTACACATGCACTTAAATCCCCAGGACGACCAAATACAACAACCTCAGTCTTATTTTCATTAAAGGAGAACTCCGGTCAATTTTAACATTGAGCTCATTTTTTTGTCAATTTGGAGTGCTCTCAATACAGAGAACAACGACAAAAATCGGTGTTGCCTACACCGAGTTATTCTATTTTTAAAATTTGCACCCTGTTGACTTCAATGGGGCAATAGTTAAACCTGCTTTTAGCCTCTTAACATCCTTGATGTGTCATTACAAGTGCACAGGTCATGTGAGTGATTCCTTCAGAGTGAACACGAGTGAATCTGACTGCAGTAGATGTGAAAGAAATGGATAAAAATGATGTTATTTAAGCCAGCGCAAATACCTGTGTTTACATCCTGTTTTCGGTTGAAGTCCAAAGTAGTCGATTGCCGAGTTCACACGCGTGATCATAGGCAACTAAACCTATGCGCGTGAACTCGGCAATCGACTACTTTGGACTTTAACCGAAAACAGGATGTAAACACAGGTATTTGCGATAAAATACCTGTGCTTTTTATTTTCGATAAAAAGGGAAGTTTAGAGATAGGTCTAAAGTTAGCCAGAATTGAAGGATCCAGATTCAAAAGTTTGGGGTCAGTAAGATTTTAATGTTTTTGAAAGAGTCTCTTCTGCTCACCAAGACCATTAATTATCATTAATTTGATAGAAAATACTGTAAAAATTGTAAAATAATATTACAATGTAAATCAGCTGTTTTCTGTGTGAATATATAGTAAAGTGTAATTTATTCCTGTGATCAAAGCTGAATGTTCAGCATCATTACTCCAGTCTTCAGTGTCACATGATCCTTCACAAATCACTCTAATATGATGATCTGATGCTCAAGAAACATTTATGATTATTATCAAGGATTTTTTTTTTGTGGAAACCATGATACATTTTATTTTTCAGGGTTCTTTGATGAATGGAAAGTTCAAACAGCATTTATTTGAAATATAAATATTTTGTAAGATAATAAATGTCTTTACTGTCACTTTTGATGCATCCTTTACTCTGAATAAAAGTATTAATTTCTTTAAAAACACAAAGTCTTACTAAGCTCAAACTGAGTTTCATAATATAAAATGACATGAAAATAAATATCACCTATCACTTGGATATCACCATCATTATGGACATTTGTTTTTTATTATTATTAATAAATATACAAGTACTTCACTACGATTATTGGATATTTCGCAATTGTTCTGATGCTACAAACACTGACTGATCAAACGAGAAAATACAGAAGAAAAATGCTAAGTTATTAAAGTCTTTCTAATCAATAATAAACACCAGCTAAACTACATTTCATTTCTATATTGAAGTATTTTACTGTCATTGATGATAAAACAGGACACAAACCTCTAACTCTATATTTACTCTTAAATACAAAGGTTCTATATAGAAATCTAGGATTCTTGACTCAATTTTAAAATACTCTTTATGCCAAAAATATTCTATATAAGGAGAAATGGCTTAAATGACAGCATAACACTTTCATGTATATTTTTACTTTCATGCTATTTCAGTTGTTTTCTAGTGATAAGGTATGTTTACGAGCTGCTTAATTCATAAAAAAGTATTAAAATGAATGAATTAAAACTAAATCCATAAAATGATGCCATGATGGGAACGCATAAAAGGTCCTATATGTAAGCGCCTGACAGAACCCTTTATGATTCTATTTAGAACCTTTTCTTCTGAGGACAGACTTCCTGTTGCTAAACTACAGAAGTGTGTTCATGAAAACAAAGGTTCTATTTAGAACTCTAGGGTTCTTGACTCAATTTTAAAATACGAGTCTTTATGGCAGAAATATTCTATATAAGGAGAAATGGCTTAGAATACTTTCATGTTTAACGTGTTATTTAAATAGTTTTCTAGTGATAAAGTATGTTTACGAGCTGCTTGATTCATAAAAAATGTATTAAAATGAAACAAATCAAAATGAATTAATTAAAACTAAATCCATAAAATGATGCCATGATGGGAACGCATAAAAGGTTCTATATATAAGCGCCTGATAGAACCCTTTATGATTCTATTTAGAACCTTTTCTGCTGCTAAAGTACAGAAGTGTGAAAATGAATGAATTAAAAGAAGAAGAAGTGTTCATGCATGTGAGTGTTAGTTTGCGTCACACAGGAGGCCAGTGCTGTCAGAGGTGCTGAGGACTCCTGGGATACTGGAGTAATCCTCTTTCTGTAGTTCTGGGACGCTCACGGGTCTCTCAAGCTCCTGAGGAGTCAAGACTTTCTTGGCATCTTTACTGGGAGCTGAAGAGTGTTTCCCTTCCAGCCAGTACGTCACCATGTCACCTTTACCCTGAGAAAACACAAGTCAAGTTTATTTGTATAGCGCTTTTCACAATACAAAATGTTTACAGTGTTATGATTTTTTTTACAATATATTTGAAACATTGTAACATTGTATTGTAAACATTGTACCATGTTTCAAATACGTTTCATATACAATGTTACAATGTTTCAATGTTAATGTTTCAATTACAATGTTAAATCTTTTAGTGAAAACATATTTGAAACATTGAAACATTGTGAACATTGCAACATGTTTTAAATACAATGTTTCAAATACAGTATTTACAGTTACAATGTTACAAGGCTCACAATGTTTCAAACACAATTTTTTAAATATAATGTTTACAATGTTACGATTTTACAATGTATCTGAAACATTGTAAACATAGTAATTGAAACATTAGTATTGAAAACATTGTATTTGAACATTGTAAACTTTTGAAATACTGTAACTATGTAAACATTGTATGCATTGCAATATTGTATTTGAAACACATTGTATTTGAAATATTGTAAACATTGTATTTTAAAAACAATGTAACATTGTAAACATATTTGAAACATTTGAAAATTGTGAACATTGTAACATGTTTCAAATACAATGTTTCAAATAGTGTTAAAAAGGTTTAAATACAATGTATGCAATGTTTAAAATACAACTATTTAAAGCAGCTTCACAGAATACCATGATGCTAATCTTTATAATATCTTAATACCTTCATACATTAGGTTGCATTTAGCAGATAACATCAAACCGTTAATATAGTTACATTTTAAAATATTATAAACAGTTAAGCAGAGATTTGCTATATAGCATATATTGCTTTACATCGCTAAAATTGGATGTACTATATATATATATATACAACTTTAAACATAGAGCTGGGCAATATTATATATTAGCTATTCGTTATTAATATTAATTTGATGAATTAATTTGATGTAATAATTCGTTATGTGGTGATAGTGAGAATTATGAAGCCTGTGAGGTTTTGTTTGATTTATAACAATTTGGTGCAGTGGCAAACATAATTACTGACGGTTTTCATACACAAGAAAAAAATCAGTGATGATTGTTTACTTATGCAATGCATAATATATAAAATATTAAATTAAAACATTTTGGTTACACTTTATTTTAAGGTGTCATTGTTACAGTGTAATTATATATTTAAGTACTGAGTAATATTAATTAACTACATGTACTTACTATAGGGTTATGGTAGGATTAGGGTTTGGTTGAGGGTTAGGGTTATAATTTACTGTTATTACTATGGTAAGTACATGTAACATATGTAACAAGGACACTGTAAAATAAAGTGTTACCAGCATTTTCCCCAACAAAAACAAAGCTTAATTATTACATTAAATAGAAAAGCTTATTAAATTCAGTACAAGAATGCACTTCTAGTGCGTTCAGGACAGGAGTGTGTCTCACCTTGACCTGTAACACACCTCTGCAGGTGAGTGTGTATCCGCCGATCTCCTCCAGCAGGTAAAACACACTGGAGCTGCACTGGATCTTCAGCGCTACAGACAAACCCAATATTAAAGAAGCAACAGCGCATTTATCTATATTTTCGATGAGGAGTACAAATGTGAACATCTGCATTAAATTATTCATATAGCGCTTTATACAGTACAGAATGTTTCAGAGCAGCTTTACAGAGATAACAGGAAAATAATGCAACAAAGTTTGTTTCTAGAAGAAAATAGCGTCACAGTCCAGCTTAAGTAAGTTCAGTGATGCTTCATTTTTGTTGTAAAAAAGTTATTAATTTAGTTCATTTATATATATAGCCTCTCTGGAGTAAACCGTGATGTCATCGTTCAGCTCAGTTCAGTTCTCATATAATAGTGTTAATGCAGGCAGATCAATAATATTGTTGAATCTCCAACTAATCAAGCCAAAAGCCAATGGCAACTAAGGTGGAAAATGCGACAGGATATGTATGTATTTATGTAATTTAAGGTGAGCTTATAAAAGCATGTTTAATATATGTTTGTTTTGTTATGTGTAATGGTAAATTGCAGTGTGTATTAGTGGGAAGATTTGATGTTAATCTCTTTCTTTACAAAGTGACATCGCCAAATTACTTGTCTGCCCTGCAAAATAATATATATATATATATGTATATATATATATATATATATATATATATATATATATATATTTTAAACAACTGTGACCTTTTTCGTGACCCTTTACCTGATGCGTTTCTCACCTTCGCTGGTGGACTCCATACGGGACGCTGTGTTCACCGTGTCTCCAAACAGACAATATCTCGGCATCTTAGTTCCCACAACTCCTGCTACAACTGGACCTGAAGACGGCATCAGAACGATCCAGATCAAGCCAGACTCACAAACTCATCTCACAACCAACAACTGAGCCGTGAGTTATTTCTGGCATCATTCAGACACTAGTCAACATTTGAAGTGGATCAAAACCTTTCATCAAAGTTATACGTGAATATTGAACAATACCTGTTCTTGTCTCAGGACAACTTTGATGAACTTTTTTGAACCCCTTCAAATGTTGACTACTGGATTATAGCTCTTAAAAAATATGTTGAATTCGTTTTTATTTTTGTATTTTCATGAATTGCAGTTATAAAACATATATGTTTAGATTAAAGGCTTGTAGCGTGGAGGATTCATGCACTCAAAATAGTTGGGCTTAAATTTAAGATTTATTATATTGCATATAAAATATCCATCCATTTGGTTTAAACAGTTTTAATATAACCTAATACACTTAATGCAAAGCATATCTGTCAGTCATACATAACTGAAAATAGTATAGTTTATTATTATTATATAGATGCATCTATTTTATTTTATTTAAATAATCATATTAATATTTAAATTTTATTTTAAAATTATGGACATGGTAAAATGTGACTAGCTTTAGAACAAGCAACGTTATTAAAATGTATGAGATTAAAACACATTTGATTTATTGATGATCAGTATATAAAGCTGGTTATTGTTTATTAGTAAGATTACATGTTTAATTTATGTATGACTGACAAATATGCAACACATTAAGTTTATTAGTTTGTTTGTGCTAAAACTAAAACAAATGAATGGAAATATGCAATTCAAATACATAAATTGGTAACACTTTACAATAAGGTTCATTGGTTAACTACAGTAGTTAACATGAACTAAGAATGAACTGCACTTATACAGCATTTATTAATCTTAGTTAATATTAATTTCAACATTTACTTGTACATTTTTAAAATCAAAGGTTGTATTTGATTTAGTGTAAAGATTAAGAGGTCCATCTATCACTGTTTTCCATCTTCATAGAGTTAGTTTCTGGAGTAAATATATAGGCTATAATCTGTGTTTACACTGCTTTTTTTAAAATGGCGTGTGCTGGCGTTTCGCGTGTGTTCAGCCAATCAGCGAACACTAACGTCACTGTAGTTCCTATAGCGCTGGTTTAGACCGACTCTGAAGGACGAGTAAATCAGTTCCTCCAAAAGGAGTTCCTAGAGCTAAACTCATTCCTAGTTCCTGCGGTGCGAACGCGGCAAAATCCGGGAACGTCCGCCAATAGTTCTAGGAACTATGAAAAGGATCCTCCGGTGCGAAAGCCCCTATAGATTGCAGGTTTACTGTGGACCTGAGTGTATTCCAGCGCGGATCTGGAGTTGTGTTTGCGGTCTGTGAGGGATCCTGAAGGTCTTGCACACGGACACCAGGTCCAGAGCCATGCTGGCGATCTCAGACGCGTGCAGGATCCCGTTCTCGCTCGGGACACCGGACACCACCATATCTGCAGCACACAAAACACTCACTGAATCAACAAACCTCATTCAGAAACTACATTAATTTACACTTATGTTAAAGGGGTGGTATAATGCCCCTTTTTCACAAGATGTAAAATAAGTCTCTGATGTCCCCAGAGTGTGTGTGTGAAGTTTTAGCTCAAAATACCCCACAGATGATTTTTTTACAGCATGTCAAAATTGTCCCTTTTTGAGGGTGAGCAAAAACGCTTAGTTTCGTGACACGCACTGAAATGTCAGAAACTGTTCTGCCTTTTATGTTCAAACCGGAGACAAAGATGGAGAGACTCAAGAAGTGACAACATGTAGAAGCAACAGGACGTTTCTGAATGGTTAGTTGATGAATGAATGTTGCTGATGTGGAGTTAACTATCTTCAGGTCTTTGATTAGCATATTCTGTCATGATAATCTATAAATCGCTCATGTGGGAACTGTTGTAAGATGCATACAGTGACATGCTCTTGCATTTGTGTTACGAACTGTATTACATGTGAAAAGACGGATGCGACAGCTTGAGCTTGAACTCACAAATGTGCTCGACTACAACAACTCTTCCTCTCCTCAACATGCTCTGGGGGGGCGGGGCTTATGTAAATTTTAGGGTTGGTGATGTCACTAACCCGGGGTTTATGTAAATTTTAGGGTTGGTGATGTCACTAACCCGGGGTTAATGTAAATTTTAGGGTTGGTGATGTCACTAACCCGGGGTTTATGTAAATTTTAGGGTTGGTGATGTCACTAACCCGGGGTTTATGTAAATTTTAGGGTTGGTGATGTCACTAACCCGGGGTTTATGTAAATTTTAGGGTTGGTGATGTCACTAACCCGGGGTTTATGTAAATTTTAGGGTTGGTGATGTCACTAACCCGGGGTTAATGTAAATTTTAGGGTTGGTGATGTCACTAACCCGGGAGGAATGTGGTGTAGTCTCTACCAGCCGTTTGTTGTAGTCCTTAAAAAAACGATTTCTTTAAAAGCAAATATCTTCCTTTGCTTTGAACTTTGAGCGTTGTAACTTTGCAGATGTTGTTTATGCTCGAACAGCAACATTACACACTAACTAAAGTTAGAAAAGTCAAATAATAATCAACCACACCTTTAAGGCGAGACACTTAAAGGAGAACTCCGGTCAATTTTAACATTTCAGAGTGAACACGAGTGAATCTGACTGCAGTAGATGTGAAAGAAATGGACAAAAATTATGTTAAATACCTGTATTTACATCCTGTTTTCGGTTGAAGTCCAAAGTAGTCGATTGCCGAGTTCACGCGCGTGATCATAGGTAACTAAACCTATGCGCGTGGACTCGACAATCGACTACTTTGGACTTCAACCGAAAACAGGATGTAAATACAGGTATTTAACATCATTTTTATCCATTTCTTTCACATCTACTGCAGTCAGATTCACTCGTGTTCACTCTGAAGGAATCACTCACATGACCTGTGCACTTGTAATGACACATCAAGGATGTTAAGAGGCTAAAAGCAGGTTTAAAACTTGCCCTATTGAAGTCAACAGGGTGCAAATTTTAAAAAGAGGATAACACGATGTAGGCAACACCGATTTTTGTCGTTGTTCTCTGTATTGACAGCACTCCAAATTGACAAAAAAATGAGCTCAATGTTAAAATTGACCGGAGTTCTCCTTTAAGGCAAAAACAGTGTTTTTTCATGCATTTGTCAGTTTTGAGATTTTGGGCTTTTTTCATAAAGTGTTTTTTCAGACTAGTGGAAAGAAAACACCCCAAATAAACTTCTTTTAGAGCACTTTATCTATTTGCATCTGTAGATTTCAATTGCACTATATATCTTTAAATGTCGTTTTCTCAAAACGAGATTTTCCTCCTACAATGAGCCAGAAATCTCCACTTCAGTAGCTTTACACACACCACACTTTCTCATCTATATTCTGAAGGTTTTTACTGAGGAATTTGTCCATGTATAATTTTCATGTAAAACAACATTTTATTCCTAAAAAAATGTATTTATTTTTGGCTGTTGACAGTATTTTCTGATTTATGAAGTGATACAGAGAAATCCAAAATCCCCTCTGTAAAAAAACTTTAACTCTTATATATCAAAAAAATAAAACAAGAATTTTATCCTGACTTCATCCAATGTTCAAATTTGTGTTCTAGAAATATCAATGCTTATTAGTGCTTAGAAAACTTGTAATACAAAAAATGTTTGCAATTATCAATGTAATCAATCAACTGGGGAGGTATGCTGATATCTATTTGTTATTTACCCTATTCACCTGGGGTGTCTCCAGGAGGGTATTAACTACTGGGAAAGAAACTAGCCAAACATGATCATTTACTGTCCCTCCTCGTGTTGTTATTGGCTGGGAACCAAAAAAGATTGGACCCCATTGACCTTTATTGTATGGACAAAAAGACATTTTTCAAAATATTTTTTATGTTCCACAAAAGAAAAAAAGTGATAATGAAAGTTTGCACACACAAAAAAATAATAGTATAATATATAATTGTTTCTTGCATATATATATATATATATATGTGTGTGTGTGTTTGAAATGATCAGCTTTATTAACATGCAGCTCCTCTAAGGCTTGACAGGAATTATGATTGGCTGATGACATACATGCATCGCCGATGGTTTCCACTTTATAAACATCATAGTTGTCGATAATCTCGTCAAAGGTGGTGTAGAGTTTGTTGAGGAAGTCGACCACCTGGTAAGGAGTGCTAGTGCTGGACAACTGAGTGAATCCCACAATATCACTGAGAAAACCAAGGGAAGACACAAAACAGCACAGAGTTTGAGTTAGTCAAGTTTGATTAAGAAGAATTGGTGGCACTTTACAATAAGGTCCCATTAGTTAATGCATTAGTATCAAACATGAACTAACAATGAGCAGTATTTTAGGAGAACTAGGAGAAACACTGGAGGAAAACACAACCAAACATCAATGAGAATCGACAGAGACTGAGGGAGAACACAGGGAATGTGTTCAAAGGACATTAACAAGATAATTAATTACACACAGCTAAACCAAATCAACTAATGATGATGGTGACTACGGAAACAAAGGAGTGGTGGGAAACGGAACAAATGCAAACAGAAAGTCCAAAACACAAACTGACATGTAACAGTGTGAGTGTGTGTGTGTGTGTGTGTTTTTGTATGTGTCTGAGAATGTGTGTGTGTGTGTGTGTGTGTGAGTGTTTACCTGAAGAACACGGTGGCACTGACATAACTCTGGGCTTGCATTGGTTTTCCCTGTCGCAGGTCATCAGCCACTTGTTTAGGCAGCATACCTGAAACACACACACACACACACACACTCACCTGCTGTAAAACTCAGAAACACTGACATACATCACTGAAACACTCATGATCTCACTGGCGTTATGATACTGTAAAGTTTTAGGATTAGGATCTGGGTTTAAAGACAATAATATTGAGTAATGTTATCGATTTAACTGCACTGACAGTTCTTTTGACTCCGCCCACACTCTCTTCTGATTGGCTGTGATTTTGGATTGATTTGGTTGTGAGTGCAGTGTGCTTGTAGAGAGACTCCGCCCACTCTCTCTTCTGATTGGCTGTGATTTTGAACTGATTTGGTTGCGAGTGCAGTGTGCTTGTAGAGAGACTCCGCCCACACGCTCTTCTGATTGGCTGTGATTTTGAACTGATTTGGTTGCGAGTGCAGTGTGCTTGTAGAGAGACTCCGCCCACTCTCTCTTCTGATTGGCTGTGATTTTGAACTGATTTGGTTGCAAATGCAGTGCACTTGCTGAGAGACTCCGCCCACACGTTCTTCTGATTGGCTGTGATTTTGGATTGATTTGGTTGTGAGTGCAGTCTGCTTGTAGAGAGACTCCGCCCACACTCTCTTCTGATTGGCTGTGATTTTGGATTGATTTGGTTGTGAGTGCAGTGCGCTTGCAGAGAGACTCCGCCCACACGCTCTTCTGATTGGCTGTGATTTTGGATTGATTTGGTTGTGAGTGCAGTGCGCTTGCAGAGAGACTCCGCCCACACGCTCTTCTGATTGGCTGTGATTTTGGATTGATTTGGTTGTGAGTGCAGTCTGCTTGTAGAGAGACTCCGCCCACACTCTCTTCTGATTGGCTGTGATTTTGAACTGATTTGGTTGTGAGTGCAGTGCGCTTGCAGAGAGACTCCGCCCACTCTCTCTTCTGATTGGCTGTGATTTTGGATTGATTTGGTTGTGAGTGCAGTGTGCTTGTAGAGAGACTCCGCCCACTCTCTTCTGATTGGCTGTGATTTTGAACTGATTTGGTTGCGAGTGCAGTGCGCTTGCAGAGAGACTCCACCCACACGCTCTTCTGATTGGCTGTGATTTTGAACTGATTTGGTTGCGAGTGCAGTGCGCTTGCAGAGAGACTCCGCCCACACGCTCTTCTGATTGGCTGTGATTTTGGATTGATTGTGTTGAGTCTTGTACTGTATTTGCGTCGCATCTGGTGTGGACAGACAAACTGCTTGCCGCTGTAATCTTATCGCATCGCTCTGGTTAGGACACGCTGTTACAACTGAAACTGAATTGATTACCTTTGCAACATTGATGCTGTTATTGAATTGTTCCGGTCCGTCACACATCTCTTGGTATTTTGTGATAATGTGTGTTTGAAGTTGGGAGAAGCAGACAGGTATGAACCTCACGTGACATACATCATTAGTAACATTAGTGTTAGTTTACTGTAAAGCAGTCTGTCGGTCTTCTGTTTCTCCAGCATCAGATCTTGTGTTCGTTCACCAACCAGAACCTCCAGATGTTTACTGTACTTCTCCATCTACACACAAACACACACACACACACACACACAGGTTTGCTATTATTGTAAGGACATTTTATGTACGTTTAGCTCTACTTATGAGGGCCAAATGTACTCACTTATATAGTAAAATATATTGACGAATGACTAATAAGGACAATTTACACTTGGGTAACATTAGGTTTATAAATGATTTGCACAGGTTTCTGTAAAGGTTATGGTTTTTTGTGTGTGTGTGTGTGTGTGTGTGTGTGTGTGTGTGTGTGTGTGTGTGTGTGTGTGTGTGAGAGAGAGAGAGTGGGTTTGTGTGTGTGTGTGTGTGTGTGTGTGTATGTGAAAAAGTGTATGTGTGTGTCGGTTTGTGTGTGTGTGTGTGTGTGTGTGTGTGTGTGTGTGTTGGACTGACCAGCTCCATCATCATGTCGACAGGACTGACTTTATGTGGGTTGATTTTGTTGACAAACTTGCGGATCTGCTCAAAGGTGGGGCGGTGGGCGGAGTTATGAGCACGGCATCGACGAATCAGCTGATAGCATGAAAACAGGATGAAAGGAGGAGAAAGAGAGAGAGAGAGAGAGAGACTATCATAACAGTGTGATTTTAATGAGCTCATCTGTCGACGGTGAATCTCAGAGCTGCTGAATATATATTTTATATATATATATATATATATTATTAATGATTTATCCATGCACATCATTATTGTGTTAAATTCATGTTCCTGGTAATCTTGAATTAGAATAACAGTGACATCTCTTCTCTTCTCTGATGATGTGGGCGGGGCAACCTGTCACTCACATGATATCCACCAATGGCAAACCACAACCATCCAATCAATTCCCAACAGACAAAATCAAGCCCCGCCCACATTTGTTCTTGTTCCAGAAGTTGTTTAAAAAAAACTTAAGTCCCAAAAATAGTCTTCATTTTCTTGAAGTAATATATTTTCTCTTTTGTTTTGGGGTGAATGTTTTCATGAGACTCGTACAAGTTCACACACACCTCAGCATATTCAGCAGGGCAGGGGCAAGTGCTGTCGGCTTTCCCCGAAATCAGCTCTGGCAGCGTAGGACACCAGCCACACTCCAGAGAGCCGTCATCCACCTGACACACACACACAAACACACACAGACACACACATGCACACACACACACACAGATTTTTATTTGTCAATAGCTGGGATCAGACGATCAGTCAATAGTCATGACAGACATTTACACACATACTCACCGGCACTGGATCATTCCGGGTTGCAATCTCCAATAAGATTATTGAATAGCTGGAAATGAAAAACAATGAAAATCTGTTATGATACTGTGTGTGTGAGTTTGAAAGGATGTGTGTTAGTGTGTGTTTACCTGAACACATCTCCAGCCAGCGTGGGCTCCTGGCTGCCACTCTGGGCTTCAGGTGGAGTGTAAACCTCCTTCAGTCTCTGCTGGTACGTGGTGAGCGGCTCAGCGCAGTCCTCGCGCCGGAAAACCCACAGACAGTAATCTGCTCAAAGCACAGGTGAGTTACAGACAGCACAGGAGTGTTACAGACGGCACAGGAGTGTTACAGACGGCACAGGAGTGTTACAGATGGCACTTGAGTGTTACAGACGGCACAGGTGTGTTACAGACGGCACAGGTGAGTTACAGACGGCACAGGTATGTTACAGATGGCACAGGAGTTACAGACGGCACAGGTATGTTACAGATGGCACAGGTGAGTTACAGACGACACAGGTGAGTTACAGACGGCACAGGTGAGTTACAGACAGCACAGGAGTGTTACAGACAGCACAGGTGAGTTACAGACGGCACAGGTATGTTACAGACGGCACAGGTGAGTTACAGACGACACAGGTGAGTTACAGACAGCACAGGTGAGTTACAGACAGCACAGGAGTGTTACAGACGGCACAGGAGTGTTACAGATGGCACAGGAGTGTTACAGATGGCACTTGAGTGTTACAGACGGCACAGGTGAGTTACAGACAGCACAGGTGTGTTACAGATGGCACAGGTGAGTTACAGATGGCACAGGTATGTTACAGATGGCACAGGTGAGTTACAGACGACACAGGTGAGTTACAGACAGCACAGGTGAGTTACAGACAGCACAGGTGAGTTACAGACAGCACAGGAGTGTTACAGACGGAACAGGTGAGTTACAGACAGCACAGGAGTGTTACAGACAGCACAAGTGAGTTACAGACGGCACTTGAGTGTTACAGACGGCACAGGTGAGTTACAGACGGCACAGGAGTGTTACAGACGGAACAGGTGTGTTACAGACGGCACTTGAGTGTTACAGACGGCACAGGAGTGTTACAGACGGAACAGGTGTGTTACAGACGGCACTTGAGTGTTACAGACGGCACAGGTGTGTTACAGACGGCACAGGTGAGTTACAGACGGCACAAGAGTGTTACAGACGGAACAGGTGTGTTACAGACGGCACTTGAGTGTTACAGACGGCACAGGTGAGTTACAGACAGCACAGGTGAGTTACAGACAGCACAGGTGTGTTACAGACGACACAGGTGAGTTACAGACAGCACAGGTGAGTTACAGACAGCACAGGTGATTTACAGATGACACAGGTGCGTTACAGAGAGCACAGGAGTGTTACAGACGGCACAAGAGTGTTACAGACGGAACAGGTGTGTTACAGACGGCACTTGAGTGTTACAGACGGCACAGGTGTGTTACAGACGGCACTTGAGTGTTACAGACGGCACAGGAGTGTTACAGACGGCACTTGAGTGTTACAGACGGCACAGGTGTGTTACAGACGGCACAGGTGAGTTACAGACGGCACAAGAGTGTTACAGACGGCACAGGTGAGTTACAGACAGCACAGGTGATTTACAGATGACACAGGTGCGTTACAGAGAGCACAGGAGTGTTACAGACGGCACAAGAGTGTTACAGACGGAACAGGTGTGTTACAGACGGCACTTGAGTGTTACAGACGGCACAGGTGTGTTACAGACGGCACTTGAGTGTTACAGACGGCACAGGTGAGTTACAGACAGCACAGGTGAGTTACAGACAGCACAGGTGTGTTACAGACGACACAGGTGAGTTACAGACAGCACAGGTGTGTTACAGACGGCACAGGTGAGTTACAGACAGCACATGTGAGTTACAGATGACACAGGTGAGTTACAGACAGCACAGTAGTGTTACAGACGGCACAAGAGTGTTACAGGCGGCACTTGAGACGGCACTTGAGTGTTACAGACGGCACAGGAGTGTTACAGACGGCACAGGTGAGTTACAGACAGCACAGGTGATTTACAGATGACACAGGTGCGTTACAGAGAGCACAGGAGTGTTACAGACGGCACAAGAGTGTTACAGACGGAACAGGTGTGTTACAGACGGCACAGGAGTGTTACAGATGGCACTTGAGTGTTACAGACGGCACAGGTGAGTTACAGACGACACAGGTGAGTTACAGAGAGCACAGGAGTGTTACAGACGACAGGTGAGTTACAGACAGCACAGGAGTGTTACAGACGGCACAAGAGTGTTACAGACGGAACAGGTGTGTTACAGACGGCACTTGAGTGTTACAGAGGGCACAGGTGAGTTACAGACAGCACAGGTGTGTTACAGACGGCACAGGTGAGTTACAGACGGCACAGGTGAGTTACAGACGACACAGGTGAGTTACAGAGAGCACAGGAGTGTTACAGACGACAGGTGAGTTACAGACAGCACAGGAGTGTTACAGACGGCACAAGAGTGTTACAGACGGAACAGGTGTGTTACAGACGGCACTTGAGTGTTACAGAGGGCACAGGTGAGTTACAGACAGCACAGGTGTGTTACAGACGGCACAGGTGAGTTACAGACGACACAGGTGAGTTACAGAGAGCACAGGAGTGTTACAGACGACAGGTGAGTTACAGACAGCACAGGAGTGTTACAGACGGCACAGGTGAGTTACAGACAGCACAGGTGTGTTACAGACGGCACAGGTGAGTTACAGACAGCACAGGAGTGTTACAGACGGCACAGGTGAGTTACAGATGGCACAGGTGAGTTTGAGCAGTATGACAGATGCGCCGTACCTGTGATCTTACAGACCCAGCGGTCGTCGATCACGCAGTTGGCTGATTTCAGCCGCCCGTGGCAGATCTTAAACTGATGCAGGTACGACATGCCACGAGCGATGTCTGTTGCAAAGGAGAACCTGCGAACACACACAGACTTACATTTGTGTTTGTTTTGTGTCTGTCTGTGTGTGTGTGTGTGTGTCTGTGTGTGAGAGTGAGTGAGTGAGTGAGTGAGTGTGTGGGAGAGTGAGGGAGAGTGTGTGAGTGCGTGGACGTGTGCGTGCGTGTGTGTCTGTGTGTGAGTGAGTGAGTGAGTGCGTGGACGTGTGTGTGTGTGTGTGTCTGTGTGTGAGTGAGTGAGTGAGTGCGTGGACGTGTGTGTGTGTGTGTGTGTCTGTGTGTGAGTGAGTGAGTGAGTGCGTGGACGTGTGCGTGCGTGTGTGTCTGTGTGTGAGTGAGTGAGTGAGTGCGTGGACGTGTGTGTGTGTGTGTGTGTTTCTGTGTGTGAGTGAGTGCGTGGACGTGTGTGTGTGTGTCTGTGTGTGAGTGAGTGCGTGGACGTGTGTGTGTGTGTGTGTACCTGAAGCCCCAGTTTAAAGGAATCTCGTCGTTCAGCAGGACGTCGTTCAGGCTTCCTTTAGGGCAATACTCTGTTATTATGACGATGTTGGGAAGCTCCACACAACCTCCAAAGAACTTACAGAGGTTCGGATGGTCCAGTTCCCTGAAGACAAACACACACACCTGGATCACACTGATGACTGTGACGAGGAGGACGATGATGATGATGTCGTGTTCGGGTCATTCTCACCTGACTTGCTTCACCTCTTGGCGAATCGTCTTCGAGAGAGAAAATGTTTTGGTTTTTATTTTCTTGATGGCAACGGTTCGTCCATCACTGAAAATATGAACAGAATTAATAACATTACATATTTAAAAATTTTCAAAAAGTTTTTTTTTTAAGGAATTAACACTTATTCAGCAAGGATGCATAAAATTGGTCAAATGTGACATTTAAATGTTACAAAAGATTATGTTTCAAATTATTGATCTATTCATCAAAGAATCCTGAAAAATAAAATGTATCACCAATTCCACACAAATATGAAGCAGCATTCAGCTTTGATCACAGGAATAAATTACATTTTACTATATGTTCACATAGAAAACAGATGATTTACTGTATTTTTGATCAAATAAATGCAGCCTTGGTGAGCAGAAGAGACTATTTCAAAAACATCTTACCAAGCCCAAACTTGCATACGTTATGTGTGTGTATGAACTCACTATATGCCGGTGTGTGTGTAGAGCTGTTTGCGTGTCGTGGGGACGCCGTTGTAGGAGCTCAGGCCCGTCACACAGCTCGCGTTAGAGTCGCTGTTCGCTGCCGGGACGCTCATGATGCTGCCCATGGTCGCCCGGGCAACGTAATCTGAACACATGAACACACACACACACACATTAGACATTGAAACAAACACATGCACACAAACCTACACACACTTAAACTAATGCACAGACACACACACAGACACACAAACTCACACACATTTACAGACTCACACACACATTTACAGACACACTCACACATTTACAGACACACACTCACACACACACTTTACAGACACACTTGCAGACTCACACATAAACAGACACATACACTCACACACAGACACACACACAAACACACACACTTGGATTCTCGCTTACCTTGTTTAATGTGATTGAAGTCGATGATCCAGCTCTCATCCCACAAGAGTTTCTGTTTCTGATATTTAAACCACTGCACACACACACACACACACACACACACACAAATAATCATCATCGTACTAGCAGTAAATGTTTAAAACCAGACAAAGCCGCATATAAAATGATATATATATATATATATATGTGTGTGTGTGTGTGTGTGTGTGTATGCAATATATATTATGAGAAAATTCAAGTGTTGAAAGTGATGCACCGATCATGATTTTTCATGGCTGATTCAGATTACATTTTTTTTACTAGCAAATCGGACAATTCTGATACCAGTTGCCGATTCTTTCTTTGTTTAAGCAAATTTATTTGTTGTTAGTTTGCTCTAAAACAGGAAAACTGGCCTTAAAAAATATATGTAGCCATTACATAACACACACCTGTACAAAACAACAACAGACAGCATGTGGACTGAATGTCTGGTGCAGTGTTTGTTCCACTGCCTGCGTTAAGGTCCTGTTTACAGACTTCATAATATTTACACACAAATGGCATTTTGGGAAATGATTGCAATGCAGTTTATGTGCAAGTCCACCATAGAGATCGGCCAAAATAAATCTAAAAAACGGTTGCCGATTACTTGGGTGTTGCTAGGGTGTTGCTATGCCGTTTCTAAAGTACATGGGGTGGTAGCAAGGGTGTTTCTATGTGGTTGCGATGGTACTCGTGGTGGTTGCTATGCGGTTGCTAGTGTACTCTGGGTGGTTGCTACATGGCTATGAGATAGATAGATAGATAGATAGATAGATAGATAGATAGATACATAGATAGAACTGAATATTTTGAGCATCAAACTTTGTGTCAAATCTTTGTACAGTTTCTCTGCATGTATTCTATGCTCTTTATGTGTGTGTGTGTGTGCACACACACCATGGCACTGGTGACGAAGCTGATGATGATAAAGGTGACGGTGAGGCCGATGGAAGCTCGTACAGCAGAACTCAGAGGACAGTCTCCACAGTCAGCGGGACACGTCGAGCAGCTCTCCTCTTCCTCACACACTCCGTCACCACACACTGAAACACACACACACACACACATCAGAGATCAGGCTCTACATGAACATTAAAGGCTCTGCCAAAGAACCTTTCAGAGATCAGTTCTACAAAGAAGAATTTTTTCTTAGTGTGAAGAACTATTTAAAAATCTAAAGAAACACTCACACACACTCACTCACACCCACCCACATACACACTCTCTCACACACATATACACTCACTCACACATACACACACTCACTCACTCACACAGATACAGTACTGATGGCGGGCAGGACGGTGCTCTTGGCCTCCAGTGCGACCTGCATGTTTCCCACACTCTCTCACACACACTCACTCACACACACACACAGATACAGTACTGATGGCGGGCAGGACGGTGCTCTTGGCCTCCAGTGCGACCTGCATGTTTCCCACACTCTCTCACACACTCACACACACACACACACACACACACAGATACAGTACTGATGGCGGGCAGGACGGTGCTCTTGGCCTCCAGTGCGACCTGCATGTTTCCCACACTCTCTCACACACACTCACACACACACACACAGATACAGTACTGATGGCGGGCAGGACGGTGCTCTTGGCCTCCAGTGCGACCTGCATGTTTCCCACACTCTCTCACACACACTCACTCACACACACACACACAGATACAGTACTGATGGCGGGCAGGACGGTGCTCTTGGCCTCCAGTGCGACCTGCATGTTTCCCACACTCTCTCACACACACTCACACACACACACACACAGATACAGTACTGATGGCGGGCAGGACGGTGCTCTTGGCCTCCAGCGCGACCTGCATGTTTCCCACACTCTCTCACACACACTCACACACACACACACAGATACAGTACTGATGGCGGGCAGGACGGTGCTCTTGGCCTCCAGCGCGACCTGCATGTTTCCCACACTCTCTCACACACACTCACTCACACACACACACAGATACAGTACTGATGGCGGGCAGGACGGTGCTCTTGGCCTCCAGCGCGACCTGCATGTTTCCCACACTCTCTCACACACACTCACTCACTCACTCACTCACACACACTCACTCACTCACTCACACACACACACACACAGATACAGTACTGATGGCGGGCAGGACGGTGCTCTTGGCCTCCAGCGCGACCTGCATGTTTCCCACACTCTCTCACACACACTCACTCACTCACTCACACACACTCACTCACTCACTCACACACACACACACAGATACAGTACTGATGGCGGGCAGGACGGTGCTCTTGGCCTCCAGCGCGACCTGCATGTTTCCCACACGGATGTGAGCGATCAGAGACGTCAATCCCTCGTGGAACAGCACCACCTGAACACAGCGTTACAGATCACAACACTGACATGAAGGTACAAATGTGTGTGTGTGTGTGTGAGAGAGTGTGTGTGGGTGTGTGTGAGAGAGTGTGTGTGTGTGTGTGAAGGACCTTGGCGCTCCAGTTGGTCTGGGTCATTGTTCCAGAAGTGGAGATGGTGTGAGTGAATATTCGCCCGTCGTCGGGGATCCAGGGGCCGCAGATTCGCTCCTCCGCTTCTTTCTACAGAACAAACACAACAATGACAGTGAGTTTCCTGAGGTTCACACACACACACACACTAACCCAACCCCTAAACCTACCCATCACACACACACACTCACATTAACCCTACCCATAAACCTATCCATCACACACACACACACACACACTAACCCAAACCCTAAACCTACCCCTCACACACACACACACACACTGGTTCTTTATTCAGCCGCTTTATTAGTGTGTTTGGTACCATGTATCCCATGGGGCAGGAGTGGATGTTGGCATGATGAATGCAGCAGTTTTCTCCGTTTGCATCCTTCCAGTTGCTGGGACACTCGTGCTGCTCACAGAAGCGCCGGGCCTCAGCCGGATCTGAGATGGACCTGATGGAGAACACACACACACTGCTAGACAACACTCAATCAACACTATACCAGTCGTTCCCATTCAGCCAGTCCCGCTCGACGTCACGTCGATACTGACGATACTGATGCCCTCATCTCACGATACTGAACTCACCATACGATATTATTGCGATACTCCAAGACTTATGATAAAAGATGAACAGAAAATTAACTGTTGATTAAAATGCTAAATGTGATATTACATTGTGTGTGTGAATGAATATTCTTGGACTTGGTGCTGAAACCCAAAGCACAGGACAATAGAGACGCCAGAATAACAATATTCATGATTCTGAAGCTGAAAATACTGAATTATTTTAGATGAATATGTTTAATCTCTGACTAGATATATTTAAAATAATGTAGGACACTTTTTACTGAAATATTCCGTCATTGCATTATTATACATTATATTCAACATTATATATAGTAGTGTAATGTAGTACTGACACTAAAACTCTGAAAACTTCTCACACAGAAATGTTTATTTTGGGTGAATTATCCACGGTACATATTGTTGCATTTTTGTATTGCGATATTTTGTGTCACGATGTATTGTCACACCTCTATAAACGAGCCAATGGATATTGGCCAGTGAGATCTGCATGCCGAACACACACACACACACACGGGTATAAATACGGCCGGCTCGCACTCCCTCGTTCATGCTTTGCTTCGGAGCCGAGCGTTTGTGACAGCGATCATCCTTCATCCGAGTGGATTCCTATGGCAGAGAAACGGCCATTTTAATTGCTAATTAGAGCTTAACCTGTCATGTCGTATCGTATCCTGCCTTTCATAAGCTCCCGTTCAAGATGCTCACGCAGAATCGTGTCCTCGCATGCGTTCGCCCCCAAGAGTGGTTTGCGGTGTTTAGCCCGATTCGGACGGGACTAGTGTAACATGGAGAGGAGGGGTAGAGTAATAATCACCAGCGCTTCTCTGTGATTTAAGTCCCGCCCGAATGTGCATCTCAGTGATCATCACGGGCAATGTCAGTAAAGATTACGGCGACTTTCACCTTCAGTAAAAAGGTCCGGAATAATGACCTCAGGTGACACTGATCCTGTGCGAATAGACCCGCTGTAAACATGTACGTAAATATTCCGTCATTTTTAAAAGTAAAATTTTAGTTAGTTGCTAGGGTGTTCTGGGTGGTTGCTAGGCGGTTGCTAAGGTGTTCTGGGTGGTTGCTAGGCGGTTGCTGGGGTATTCTTGGTGGTTGCTAGGGCGTTGCTAGGTGGTTGCTAGGGTGTTCTGGGTGGAAAAGTAGTTTCCCACGGTTTTCCAAGTATGGAGACGCTTGAGAAAGCATCAGTTGTGTTCTAGACGCTGGGACGAGTCTGTGGTAAAACTCAAGTGTTTCACACACACCATTCAGATCAGAGAGAAGATCGACAGCACTTGTTAGAGGCACAAAACATCTTTTAGCGTTAGATAAGAGACTATTACCAACACAATCCAATCTGAAGTTAATCAATACATCGTTCGACAGGACATAACTGTTTTATATATGTAAATATAGGTTATGTGTGTTTGTGCACGTGATATCAGGAAGCAGCGTAACACACACATGACGACAGGAGTGACGGCGGTGTGTAAATCGAGTTACTCTCACACTTCTGCTAGTTTTACTGAGATCTCTTATCCCGTGCGAACTGGCCATTAATATTACAGACGTCCTGTGGTAAAATTACACTCCATCTTCCCTTGTAAAGTTAATCCCGTCCGAATAGGGCTTTTGACCCAAGCGGCAACCTTGCAGTCTCTCTCTTGAATCCAACACTGAAGAGACTTAAACTGCAGTTCATCGACTGGCCACTAGAGACCGGCTGCAAAAGAGAGTCAATCCCATAGACCCCCATGTTAAAATGCCCAACTTTACAGCAGAAATAAACATGTTCACAGCCTGGTGTAAAAAAGTTTTGGTCTATATAGCTTGGATTTTTTTTATAACTCCCGTTCAAGATGCTCACGCAGAAACGCATCCTCACGTGTGTTCACCCCAGGATTGGTTTGCAGTGTTTGACGCGTACGTACTGGTTTTACCTCGAGACAGACCATCTCTACGTTTTGATTTCGAGGGTTGAGCATATCCCTAATAACGGAGGCTGCCCGTACCCCGCTCAGGGAAGTGTGCAGTCGCATCTGAGGGCCCTTTCACCCCTACCCTGGTCTGCTCCGGATTTTCAGAGTTTTCAGTTTGATCCGAATCAAAATGACAGGTGTGAACCCTCCCCCGGACCACGATCCGGACCAAACAGACGGAATTTGGTCCGACGAGAAGAGCTAGTCTCGGTCCGGATCAAACTGAACAAAGGTTTGGTTCGTTTCTAGTGTGAACGCATTTTCTGATTGGTTCGGACTTTCAGACCGTTTACAGGAAGATCCGGATGTTCCCTCAGGATTGCTCGCTCTTCTCCTCGTTTTCTGCCGGCGACGATCAAATGTTCGCACAACGAGGACGTTCATTTGGTGAATGTGAGCTAGCCTCGAGTATAGCTGGAGCTGCAGGGAGTAATGCCGTAATAATAACAAGTTTAGTAGCGACGATATGCGTCTGTTCATTCATTCTTGCCAAAGTTTCCCGCCGAACTGACAACACGCTGACATCAGACGCACGTCCGGCGTTTACAAACCAGTCAATGTCCAGATGCATGTCACCAAACGTGACTGACTGAATGGGAACCCTCATTCCCTGAAGGATCTCTCTCTCTCTCTCTCTCTCTCTCTCTCTCTCTCTCTCTCTATATATATATATATATATGTCTCTCTCTCTATAATAATGAAGTAGAGATGAGATCATGATACCGGTGTATGAAGACGTCGTTGTCGACGGCCCACTGGTAAAACTCATCTCTGACGGTCACAGAGTAAATGACAGAGAAGTCTTCACCGCTCAGAACCTTCTCTGGAGGACGCAGGACCCACGCCATCTCTAGACCTACACACACACACACACACACACACACACACACGTTGGGGACTTTCCATAGACATAATGATTTTTATACTGTATCAGTGCTTATACTGAAACCTTTCAGCATTTTTACATTTTCAGAAAGCAACACACACACACACTCACAAACAAATACACACACATATATACACAGACACACACACATAAATATATATATATATATACACACACACAGCCACACAAACATCAAACGTGTGTGTGCGTGACTGATTGAGTGTGTGCGTGTATGTGTGACTGTGAGTGTCTGTGTGTGTGTGTGTGTGTGTGTGTCTGAGTGAGTCTGTGTGTGTGTGTGTGGGTGTTAGTGTGTGACTGTGAGTGTCTGTGTGTGTTTGTGTGTTTGAGTGAGTGAGTCTGTGTGTGTGTGTGTGTGTGTGTGTTTGAGTGTGTGTCTGAATGTGTGTGTGTGTGTGTGTGTGTGTGTGTGTGTGAGTGAGTGTGTGAGTGTGAGTGTCTGTGTGTCTGTGTGTGTGTGTGTGTGTGTGTGTGTGAGTGTGAGTGTGTGTCTGAATGTGTGTGTGCATGTGAGTGTGTGTGTGTTTGAGTGTGTGTGTGAGTGTGTGTCTGAATATGTGTGTGTGTGTGTGTGTGTGAGTGAGTGTGTGTCTGAATGTGTGTGTGCGCATGTGAGTGTGTGTGTGTGTGTGTGTGTGTGTGTGTGTGTGTGTGTGCATGTGAGTGTGTGTGTGTGTGTTTGAGTGTGTGTGTGTGTGAGTGTGTGTCTGAATATGTGTGTGTGTGTGTGTGTGTGTGTGAGTGAGTGTGTGTCTGAATGTGTGTGTGCGCATGTGAGTGTGTGTGTGTGTGTGTGTGTGTGTGTGTGTGTGCATGTGAGTGTGTGTGTGTGTGTGTGTGTGTGTGTGTGTGCATGTGAGTGTGTGTGTGTGTGTTTGAGTGTGTGTGTGTGAGTGTGTGTCTGAATATGTGTGTGTGTGTGTGTGTGTGTGTGTGTGAGTGAGTGTGTGTCTGAATGTGTGTGTGCGCATGTGAGTGTGTGTGTGTGTGTGTGTGTGTGTGTGTGTGTGTGTGTGTGTCGTACCTCCGCAGTCGATCATGTTGAGTTCATCTGGTTTGTCCAGAGGCCAGCAATCATATTCACTGTTATCCAGATCATGCCATCCAAACACACACATCACAAAACACATCTGCAACAACAACACAACACACACAGGTTATCCAGCAGCTCGTCTGTGGAACTTCTCCCCTACTTTTATAGATCAGTAAAGAGCTCTCACCGTGCAGATGTAGAGAGAGCGGCTCATGTCGACAGGTGTGTGTTGCTGCTGTTGCTCTGAAGGCTGTGAGACTGTAATGAGACTCAGACTGAAGGATGAAGATGATGAGGGTTTCTGCACATGCGTCCTTCATCCTCACACGACCACAATTAAAACACATTTACATACTTTCATATTATTTACATGTTTGTTTGAACGATTAATGGTGTCCACTCAACATCATTATTCATCAATTAAACATTTTAGTAAGTTTTAAGTCGTTTCTTAAATTGTGTAGCCTATATAAGACTCTTAAAGAGACACACAAATGACTGAATGTCTTTATTCATAAATAATCATGTATTATAGACAGCTAAAACCGCTTTAATGAAAGTGTGTTTGATGTGTAGAGTGTGTTCATGATTTAGAGTGTATTATTTTAGTGCTCGGATGCAGATATAATGAGTTTAGTTTTAAAAGTGGAAACGCGTCTCCATCTAGTGGTTGAAATGAAAACTGCAGAAACCTTTATTATTATTTTTTTTTACATGATCACCTACATTATTTTCTGCATTCATGTTTTATGTGATCATCATGATATATATATCATCAATATCAACACAACATCATCAATTAAATATTTTAATAAGTTTTAAGTTCTCTTAAATTGTGTCGCCTATAAAAGACTCTTAATATATATATATATATATATATATATATATATAACCCACAAATACGTGATTATTAATATATATATATATATATATATATATATATATATATATATATATCCCACAAATACGTGATTATTAATTTATTTTTTTTATTCTTGATTATTTAATTAATATGCATTGATCTGAGTTATCAGTTTCATATGGACTGTGCATATTTCTGGATAATATATATAAATGAAATAAAATACGTAATATAAAATGTGTATTAAGAGCTATAGCATCAAATATATATATATATATAATTTTAGTAATGATTTTAGAGCATTACTAAGATTGATAATGTAGAGTATCAATAATTGCTAATTTTACCAGAGAATGTCTAATTTTACTCTTGTTGCTTTTGACGCGGACACGCGCGCGTGCGCGTGCACTTAGGGCGGAAATGCAGCGGATGTCGGTGATTTTGAAGCGGAGCTGCAGGATCTCAGTGAGTGAATTTACTAAGTAAAATACATTTCTGCTTCACACTTTATATTCGTGTTTAATCGACTTCTACTCGGGATTATTCGCGTTCATATGTTTGTCTCGCTCGTGTCTCGTGCGCGCGCTGCTGATGGCGTGACGCGTTATTTGGGCAGACTGATAATAGTGTTGAAAAATTAATACACCTAACAAAGAGAGAAACGGGTTCATTTAAGAGCTGTAATTAATGTTAAATCTGACTAATAATCGCTTTATAAAGGATAGGAGTAGGTTGTTTTTTTAGCGAAAGCCGATTACGGAAGATAAACGACAATACCGTTTAACATGAGTGTCTCATCATAAGCTCTAATAAGGCTCTGAACATTCACAGCCTCAGTGTGTTTGTTAATGTCTGATTCTGTGTGGTCCAGCCTTATGTGTTTTTACCTGTGTTATTATCTGCTAATACTACTTCCGGTCGATAGACGTTTTTGAAATCTCCATGGTAACCGCACTTTTCTGCCTTTTTACTTTTTTAGTTTCTGACATTTACAAAAAAAATATATATATTGTCAATTTTTTTAGGATGTCATTGTTACAGTGTAATTATATATTTAAGTACTGAGTAATAATAATCAACTAAATACTTACTATAGGATTAGGGTAGGATTACGGTTTGGTTGAGGGTTAGTTGCATGTAATTATGCATAATTTACTGTTATTACCATGTAACATATGTAACAAGGACACTAGTCTGTAAAATAAAGTGTTACAAATACCATGTAAATACCATGATCTATGAATAAGATAATTATTTAGTACCAGCATATTTAATACCAGCATATTTTGTATGTATGTAGGTCTAAAATGATAGAAGAGAAGCTGAAAAGAGGAAGTGTGTGTTTGATTGTGTGTTCAGGCTCTGCTGGGCTCGTGATGGGGAAGCATTTCTTCAGCGAGACGGACATCAAGAGCGTGTGGGAGCAGGTGTCCACGGCCTTCTGGCAGAGATACCCCAACCCATACAGGTACACACTGACCCATACAGGTAAAACTGACCCATACTGGTACACACTGACCCATACAGGTACACACTGACCCATACAGGTAAAACTGACCCATACAGGTACACACTGACCCATACAGGTACACACTGACCCATACAGGTACACCCATACAGGTACACACTGACCCATACAGGTAAAACTGACCCATACAGGTAAAACTGACCCATACAGGTACACACTGACCCATACAGGTACACACTGACCCATACAGGTAAACACTGACCCATACTGACCCATACAGGTACACACTGACCCATAAAGGTAAAACTGACCCATACAGGTAAAACTGACCCATACAGGTACAACTGACCCATACAGGTAAACACTGACCCATACAGGTAAACACTGACCCATACAGGTAAACACTGACCCATACTGACCCATACAGGTACACACTGACCCATAAAGGTAAAACTGACCCATACAGGTACACCCTGACCCATACAGGTACACACTGACCCATACTGACCCATACAGGTACACACTGACCCATACAGGTACACACTGACCCATACTGACCCATACAGGTACACACTGACCCATACAGGTAAAACTGACCCATACAGGTACACCCTGACCCATACAGGTACACACTGACCCATACAGGTACACACTGACCCATACAGGTACACACTGACCCATACAGGTAAAACTGACCCATACAGGTACACACTGACCCATACAGGTACACCCTGACCCATACAGGTACACACTGACCAATACTGACCCATACAGGTACACACTGACCAATACTGACCCATACAGGTAAAACTGTTAAATAATGTTTAACCAACCAAAAACTAACGTTCTATTTCCATTAAGAAAACTTTACTAGCTAACCAAAAAAACCTTAAAAAAGAGCGTTCTTGGAAACGTTAGAATAACGTTCTACAAACTGGGAACCAACATTTTTTAGCTGGGTACACACACTATCAGGAAACGTTAGTTTTTGGTTTGTAAAACGTTATTTTAACGTTCCCAGAACGTTTTTGGTTAAGGTTTAGGTTTGTTTTTGGTTAGCGAGTAAAGTTTTCTAAACAGAAATAGAACGTTAGTTTTTGGTCTGTAAAACGTACTGTATACGTTTTTTCAGGTTATTTAAAAATAACTTCCCTGAAACATTCTGGGAATCTTCTTTCATTTCCTTTTGGCAAAATAATATCCAAACGGGAACATCACGTTAGGGGAACGTTCTGTGCTTGCTGGGTATATATAGATAGATATGCAAATTTTGCAATAAAAAATACAGAATATTTCTACAAGCATAATTAACATCAATAATTCTATATATTCCAAGTTGTTTTCAATTTGATTGTCATTCGCAGTGCATCATGGGATTGTAGTTCTTTCCCTCATTAAAGCCGTTAAGTTCACAGTCGTCGGGCCCTGTTTTAACGATCTAAGCGCATGGTCTAAAGCGCTCGGTGCAAGTTCACTTAGGACGTGTCTGAATCCACTTTTGCTAGTTTACGATGGGAAAAATGGTCGGCGGTCCCGGCGCATGGTCTAAAGGTGTTGTCCCTATTCTCATAATGAGTAATGGGTGTGTTTTGGGATTTACGTGCGTTAAACCAATCAGAGTCTCGTCTCCCATTCCCTTTAAATGCCAGTTGCGCTCGCGCCATGGCGGATTCGCTATTTACATGACGGAATTTGATAGTGGAAAGACCGAACGTGTCTCCAGAGCGCAAACGGATCTGCTCGTACGTGAGGTAAAAGTGTGCAAACAGAACATCTGCGGGATTCACCATATCTTTATGTACACAATAATACTCTTTTACATTGTAATCCTTTTATTTTAAATATTTGGCGTCCCTGTGTGTGTAATAAGCAGAGTGTTGCGTGTTGTGGACCCGCCTATAGGCACACATTAGCCTATTAGCTCACTCTTTAAATAACAAAAAAAATATATATATACAGGTGCTGGTCATAAAATTAGAATATCATCAAAAAATTGATTTATTTCAAGAATTCAACTTAACAGGTGAAACTAATATATTATATAGACTCATTACATGCAAAGTGAGATATTTCAAGCCTTTATTTGTTATAATTTTGATGATTATGGCTTAAAGCTTATGAAACACACAAAATCAAAATCTCAGAAAATTAGAATATTACATGAAATCACACAGTAATTACACAGTGATACCATGGTCATTGAACCAGGTTTTGGTTCTGGAAAATGAAGTCAGCATCTCCATAAAGCTTGTCTGCTGAAGGAAGCATGAAGTGCTCTGGAAATGTCCTGGTAGACGGCTGCATTGGACAGCACAGTGGACCAACACCAGCCGATGACATGGCTCCCCAAACTAACACAGACTGTGGAAACTTCACACTGGACTTCAAGCCTCTTGGATTGTGTGCCTCTCCATTCTTCCTCCAGACTCTGGGACCTTGGTTTCCAAATGAGATGCAAAATTTGCTCTCATCAGAAAAGAGGACTTTGGTCCACTGTGCTTTATTAAATCCAGAGTCAACGTAGCCGTCTACCAGGACATTTTCAGAGCACTTCATGCTTCCTTCATTTTCCAGCAGGATTTGCACCGGCCCACACTGCCAAAATAACCAAAACCTGGATCAATGACCATGGGATTACTGTGTAATTACTGTGTGATTTCATGTAATATTCTAATTTTGATTTCGTGGGTTTCATAAGCTGTAAGCCATAATCATCAAAATTATAACAAATAAAGGCTTGAAATATCTCACTTTGCATGTAATGAGTCTATATAATATATTAGTTTCACCTGTTAAGTTGAATTCTTGAAATCAACTTTTTGATGATATTCTAATTTTATGACCAGCACCTGTATATTGCGCCATTGACTTTAGCCCAGGTTTCTGTTGGTCAATGGCTGCTCAGTCTATTTCTGTTCCTCAAAATAGCAACGCTCCAACAATGCGCCAGAACACACACCTCGTTCTCAGACCAGCAGCCCATGGGCGCACAAATGGGCGCAAATGCATTTGCTATTTAAACAACGTGGCGAAGGACCACTGATCTATATAGAATGTCATTATATAGATCAGTGCGAAGGACGTGAAAATGATAACTGCGTCGGGCTGAAACTAGCAAAACACACTTGCGTCGCGCTTGGCGCTGCATTGTGCCGGGTGTAAGAAAGGAGCCTTCGACTTTTTGTCTGATTTTCACTTATATGCTTCAAAACCAAGTTGCCAATGTTGCAATTCATAATTTTTCTCCATGTTTTTACCGTGTTCCTCTCAGCACTCATGTTCTGACAGAAGACGTGGTTTTTCGCGAGGTGACGTCGGATAACCTGCTCCTGTCCCGACGGCTCTTCACGAAGACCAATCGCATGCCTCGCTGGGCGGAGCGCGTCTTCCCGGGAAACCTGTCGCGCTCGGTTTACATCATCGAGGATTCTGTCGTCGACCCCGTGAACAGGAGCCTCACCACGATGACCTGGAACATAAATCACGCCACGTTTATGGTAGACAACAACACACACACACTGACAGTTACACTTCATTTAGAAATAATCGACATGCTTTCAGGTGCAAAAATAAATGAAAGTATGAAGTAGATGCTTGGAAATGCTGCTTGTGTTTGTAAAAGTGTTTCTATGAAAGAATGACAGAAATCCACTCTAGTCAAATTTAATATTTAAAGGGGTGGTTGATTATGATTTAACTTTTCTAACTTTAGTTAGTGTGTAATGTTGCTGTTTGAGCATAAACAACATCTGCAAAGTTACAACGCTCAAAGTTCAGAGCAAAGGGAGATATTTGCTTTTACAGAAATCACTTTTTAAGGACTACAACAAACGACTGGTAGAGACTACACCACATTCCTCCCGGGTTAGTGACATCACCAACCCTAAAATTTACATAAACCCCGCCCCAGAACACGATTTATAGATTATCAAGACATAATATGCTAATCAATAACTAGAAGATAACTACACATCAGCTTCATAAATTCATCAACTAACCATTCAGAAATGTTGTCTACATGTTGTCACTTCTTCTCGAGTCTCTCCATCTTTGTCTGACTCCGGTTAAACATAAAGGCTAAAAGTTTTTGAAATTTTCAGTGCGTGTGTGTGTGAGTGCAAGCTGTTGAAGCTCCGCCCCCTGCGCCGGGAGCAGCAGCTCATTTGCATTTAAAGGAACAGACACAAAATGGTGTGTTTTTGCTCACCCTCAAAAACTGACAATTTTAACATGCGATATAAAAATATCTCTGGGTATTTTGAGCTGAAACTTCACACACACACTTTTACATCTTGTGAAAAGGGCATTATACCGGCCTTTTTAAGTTTTTCAGTGAGGAATTGACAGTTTGATTACGTCAGTCAAGTCAAGTCAAGTCACAGTTATTTATACAGCATATACAAGTGATGTTTAATTTTTGTTGTAAAAAAGTTATTTAGTTCATTTATATATATAGCCGCTCTGGAGAAAACCATGATGTCATCGTCCAGCTCAGTTCAGTTCTTGTATAATAGTGTCAATGCAGGCAGATCAAAAATATGGTTAAATATTAAATTAAATGTTAAATTTAATGTCCCTAACTAAGCAATGGACACAAAGGTAGAAATGGCGACAGTGTTGAGGAACCAAAACTCCATCAGTGACAGAATGGAGAAGAAAAACGTACGAACAGTGTGTGATTATGATTCAGGCAGAAGTCAGACTGGATTGGAACAATCAGAATATTATCCAGTTCATCTGGACGTGATCATTTTCATATGTAATATGCTAATGCTAGGTGAACTAATGTTAGAAAAAGGTCTTCACAATAATTACAAAAGACAAGCAAACAGTCAGCGGTACAATAAGAACTAAATTACAAACAAATGTGTGTGTGTGTCACCAGCGTGTCGTGGAGCGCTGTGTGTTTCTCGGCGAGCGGGACCGGCCTGTCTGGACTCGGATCACCAGGGAAGCCTGGATCTCATCAGGAGTCTTCGGCCTCTCCAGACCCATACAGGTGATACACACACACACACACACACACTTCCTGTCAACTTCCTGCTAACTTCCTGCTTTCACCAACGACTAATGCCGAAAACACTGAAAAACAAACTAGTGAAAAGGTTAACACTTTACAATAAGGTTCATTAGTTAACTAACCATGAGCAATACATTTGTTACTGTATTTATTAATCTTTGTTAATGTTAGTTATTAAAAATACAGCTGTTCATTGTTAGTTCACAGTGCATTAACTAATATCAACAAGATTTTAATAAAGTATTAGTAAATGTTGAAATTAACAAAGATTAATAAATGCTGTATAAGTGCAGTTCAGTATTAGGTCATGCTAACTAATGTAGTTAACTAATGAACCTTATTGTGAAGTGTTACAGAAAAGATATATAGAGCTGGTAAGTCCCGCCCATCCGTAAAACCCCAAGTGGACCTCTAGGTTGAAAAATCGTCAATGCAAGTGAATGTGAGAAAATAATTATTTTCTGATCCCGTTTGAATTGTGCCATGAATGTGAACATATGTTGTCTGTGAATTTTTTATATAACTTTTAATGTTACGAGTTTGACAGTATATGGTATGATTCTTCGGCTAGCAGTTGTGGAAAAGACATAACGAGAAAGACTACATGTCGACTATGTGACGTCACCCCATAAAGTTGACTTACCCGTGGTTTTCGCCAACCTCAACGATTTTGTCCTCTCCCTGAAAGAAGGCGATGAAGTGCATCAAAGACACAGCCATGTTTAGCGGGATCCGTGAGCTAGTGTCCGTGTGCTAGTGCTGGTGACGTTTCAAACGCGTCGAAAGCAGCGAGGAGTTGTAGTCCACAAAGTGCTCTCACACAAAGTCTAACCGTATCAAACTTCTACCCGCTAAATTGTAGCATTCTTCACACGAAAAATTATATAAAAAATTCACAGACAACATATGTTCACATTCATGGCAAAATTCAAACGGGACCAGAAAATAATTATTTTCTCCCATTCACTTGCATTGACGATTTTTCAACCTAGAGGTCCAGCGGTGTTAGCGGAAGGGGCGGGACTTACCAGCTCTATATCGGCCACCATATCGGTATCGGCTGATATATGTTCAGTTTTAATGTTATTGTTATCGGCCTGATAAGAAAATTTGTCCGATATATTAAAGCTGATAAAATAATGCATTATTTCCTTCAGCTGAGACTCTTCAGATACACACTGTTCAACATGATGGCTTTGAGCTGCTTGAAATATGATTGGAATCACTTAAATAAAGGAAAACACAGTTCAGTGCAACATGTGCAGCGCAAATCTGTCATATCGGCTACATAAATCATTATAACTGTGTGTTTGGGACATGGTTGTTAATGGTGAGACTTTTGTTTTTGTAATCAGGTTAAAATTATATAAAAATTTGGATTTACCAGGGTTCGTACAAGGCGCTTAAAAATAATTATTGAAAGACAATATATGTGAAATTAGTGTTTAATTTTATCGATAAAACAATCTTTTCACACAAACTAAACGCTGCAGCCCGTCTTCGCATGGCTGTGAGTGTGATATCGTTCATATAACTATTCAAGTATATGATACAGCTTTCATTCTTCAGGTCAATCATATATTCATGAGCGGAAAAATCAGTTTGAATAAGGAAAGCGATATCTTTGCCATAGTATAATTTCAATGGTATTTGGAACTTTATTCGTACCATTTTGTTTTATTAGTATATTTTTGTTTATCTATTTACCCTTAGAATTTGAAAGATAATAAAGATATTGTTTGATAAGTGAGATCTCTGATTGTAGTCCTTGAAAACCAAAAAAGTAGTGCTTGAAAAGTCCTTGAAAGTCCGAACCCTGATTTACATTTATCAGCCAATATATCGGCTCTCAAACATAAAGAATTATCCGTTATCGGCCAAGATTTTCATATCGATGCGTCCCTACTAAACGTCCTGTGTTAGAGTGAAATGTGTCTCTTGTCAGCGTTAAACTTTAATCGTGTGTCTCTTCTTCCTGTAGGAGTTTGGTTTGGCCCGATTCAGGAGTAACCAGGCGAAAGCCATGAAGGGTTTGGAGCACGCGCTATCAAATCTGCAGAGTAAGAAATATATTTATATGAACTTAATATGTAGCCTACTCTCAAGGTCTTCATATAAACAATCAAGCAGTTGAGATTCACTATAGAGTATACATCGCTTTACGTGAGTTTTTGAACATTTTAACTCTTAAAGTCCTCCTGTAGTCAATCATTTTATCCATTAAAACTCATTTTTAATCACCAAAATGACTTATTTAAACGTTTTTTCCTTGAAAAACATTCTTCATGCTTTAAAATATCTTGAATGTAACTCGACACCCTTGCCTCATTAAGTATGCGCGGTTCTTTGAATATGCAAATGAGCCCCGCCTCCACTCACTCACTCAGCTCAGAGATCCACTGGTTGACGATCACACGTTGATCTGATTGGTTACAAGGTAGTTTGTGACGTCAGAAACACCAGCGATTTCAAAGCGTGTTTTTGAGACTGTCTTTGGTTCACTGCAGTTTTAAGGAGGAAATACTCAGCAATGCTGTCGACTCATGAATTTGCACCACATAGACATAAACAACATTAAACGCTGGATTTTCACCACAGGGGGACTTTAAGGTAACCTTTATAAAGACATGAAATGTTCTGCTATATTGGTGTAACCGGAAGAACTGCAGATCAAGTAATAGTTATTGATAGTAATTGTTAGTTCCTCTTTCCATTGGTGTTTATCAGTGTTATGTGACTGAAACTTTATGCGGTCAGAAATTCAGATTTTTCCTTGACAGAAAGAGCAGAAAGTGTGTTACCAAGTAATTCTGCAGTATTCTAATGTTTCCTTCTCATTTTTCCTTTTTTTTCTGTGTGTGTTCATCGATTCAGAAGCTTCGACCGCATGTCACGGAGAATCTGCAGAGAAACACAAAAACATGAACTCTGCCTCCAAATCCCAGAAACCCCAGCAATACATATGATCCATGTCAACACAGTGAGCTTCATGAACCCTGTGGGTCACACATCCCGGTCACCCCGAAATCACGACAGTTTAGACGTTTCGCATCTCATTATAACTCTCAGGACGGTATGGAAGCACATTTCCTCCACATACCACACAAGTATTACGCTTCGGTAAATCTAAGTTCATTTCAATCAATTCAAGTCACATTTATTTGTATAGCGGTTTTCACAATACGTATCGTTTCAAAGCAGCTTTACAGAAAAAGTCATAAATATGAGATTAAAAAAGATTAAATTATGATTAATAAATTTTTGTCATAATTATGACTTGTCTTATGACTTTTATGTCATTATTATGATTTTTCATCTCCTAATTATGACTTAGCATGGCAAGTTTTTACTTTTTAAAACATAATTGACTGTTAATGTCATAATTAGAACTTTTATGTCATAATTTCGACTTTTTAAAGTCATGATTTTGACTTTTCATATCCTAAATATGACTTAGCATGTCAGTTTCAATTTTTTATGACATAAGACTTTTTATGTCATAATTATGACTGTCAATTTCGACTTTTTGTCCATTTTAATGTCATATTATGACTTAACGTCGTAATTTTGACTTGTCGTAATTTCGGCTTTATAATGTCATTAGGACTTTTTAATGTAATAATTATGACTTTGATGTTATAATGTTTACTGTTTGTCAATTTCAACTTTTTATGACATAATTATAACATTAATGTAATAATGTTGACTGTCAATTTAGAATATTTATGACATAATTGACTTGTTTATGACAATTTCAAAATTTTGTCAATTTCAACTTTTTGTTATAATATGACTTAACATCATAATTTCGATTTGTCGTAATTATAACTTGTCATAATTTAGATTTTCCATCTCCTAAATATGTCTTAGTATGTTAGTTTTATGTCATAATTATGATTAACAAAAGCATGATTTTTGATTATGTGGCAGAAATGGGCTTCCATATGACTGCAAAACAAAGAATATATTATTTTAACTGTAAAGTATTTATACATTGTAATATTTGTACTGTCTTTAATTTATGCTAATTTCAAAAATATTATAATATATAAAAGAATGATGAAGAACTAGTGCATTACGGCAATAAGAAACTTTGGAGGAATGTTCTTAAAGTCACAATGCACAATTCTTAATGGTCATTAAATTTCCAATTATATATATATATATATATATATATATATATATGGTAAAATATGACCTGAACATGTTTTAATGAGATTCACCCATAAAACAAGCGACTTGCGCAGAAAGGTCATGTGACGTGACGTGATCTGATCTAATAAGCTCAGGTAAGAGAAAACTGATGAAGAGCCGCGATGATCAATATATCATGCACCATATTTCTTTAGAAATTTCATTTATTAGAAATAAAACTCAGGAAAAGATATTTTGCAATTGTGTACAATTGACGCTGTCACCCTGAAGTGTGTGTTTCTGACTAAAAGCACAGTAGAACGTGCTGGTTATAGTTTATATACTGTATAATGTGCTAATTATCATCATATCAAATCAGTTATCATCAGTTTTAGATTAAAATGATAAACTTAAAGCTGTGCCTGTAACTCTGCTAATGTTTTAATTAGTTTCTAGTAATAAAATGGAAAAAAACACACCATGCATTACAATTTAGAAAGCACCGAACAACATAATTTTGAGAATTTGTTTAACTTATAGAGCTATTTTTTGTTGTAATATTTGTTTTGCTCTGTGTAGAATCCGTTCATATGTTTGTAATCGCATTCCTTATCAGATTATTCAGTGTGAAATTTAAGGAAATGTTTTAGAATGAAGAATATTGTTGTGAAAATGAATATTTCACTGTTCTGTTGTATCAATTTAGCTTTTGTTTTGAAAAGATGAGATATGGACTCTTTAAATAAAGAAACGAATGACGAAACTCTTGAGAATAATTACATTTACATTTAGTTAATTGAAATTACATTACAAGCTATGACAGTTTTTAAGATATTTTGATTATTTTAGTACCATTAAGACAATAAGCACCAGTATTTTTATCAGTATTTTGAATTAGTTTCTATTTTTGGTTTTCATTTTATTTTTTGTCATTTATATTAGTTTTTTTATTACGTTTTTTAATGATATATATATATATATATATATATATATATATATAATTTTTAGTTTTATTATTTATTAGTCAGTTTAGTTTTGGTTATTTTAGTACATCAACTTAAACTAAATGAAAATAAGAAATGTTGCCAACTTACTGAAATAAAATAAGTTTAAGGTTGTTGGTTTTATATATATATATATATATATATATCATTTTTTTTTTAATGTATTTCAGTTCAAATTTATTTTATTTCATTTCAAGTGACAAAAAAATAAATAATCCTGCACAAAACTATTTTTTTCTGTTTATTTTTTTCATAATAATAATTATACAGTAATTTTCATCATTCTGCAAGTTTCTTCAAGCTGTGTTTGTCTTTTCTCTTTGAGAGATAGACATTTCAATAAACATTTAAGCAATAACTTTGATTTGAAGCAAACTATTTTTCACAAACATAATATGTAGCCACTACAGTCACTCCAAACGAAGAAAACAACCTGTATTACTGTAGTTAAGAGATACATTAAATTGAATTGAATGAAATGGAATTGCGCAATCATCTTACAAAATGCAAAAAATATCTTAGAAAAGAGAAATTTAACAGTTTATTCTAACAGACAATTTTAACAAAATGTAAATTATGGCTCTAAAGTAGGATAAACAGCATGAAGCAAATTCTGTTAATGTAAACGCCTTTGCAATGATTATAAAACAATAACCCGACTGAAAATGTTTGTTTTTGGCAAGCGTGTCACGTTTGATCTTTTTGCACACTTGCGTAAACGGTGTCCTCCTCAGTGTTGATCTGCAGGGATCTTGGTGTGTGAGATTGGCTGTAGATTACAGATAAGTATGTGACATCACCCTGCAGAGATAATAAACACACACACACAATTATACTTCTGACATATGGACATATAGTGTCAAATTAAGCTTAAATTATTTTAGTTTTGTAAATACACTACACTGAAAAAACATTTTTCTCTTGTTTTCAGTACAGATATCTAAACATTCTTAAATAAAGAAGCGTTTACTGGAGAAGCGAAATTACTTATAATATTACTGTAAGTGTTGTTTACTGAAGAAATCATCAAAATTGAATGTGACTATGCTGGAAAAAAATGAAAAAATATCTGCCAGTTTTCCCTTTAAATGACATTTATTTTTCTGAGTGCACTGACAATTTTTTGTATTGTTTTAACCATAAACTAGACCCCGTCTCGATTTTATTATTTATTTTTATATTTGTATTGGTAAACAAAACAAAAAATACTGAGGAAGAACACACTTTTTGCAGTTTGTGTATGCACATTTTATATGTGGCTACAATTTTAAGCATTTAAATCAAACGGTTTTAAAAAATCATGAAAAACATGAATTTAGGTGTGTGTCCAAAAGCTGCGCACACTTACCTGAGCAGATCGTCCGTTTCTCACGTCTGCCATAGTAGAATAAACAACCTCCTCCTGCAGACAAACACACAAAGTCTGAATTGTGAGATATAAACTCAAAATAGCAAAAAATAAAGTCAGAATTGCGAGAATAAATTCTGAATTTTGAGATAGAAACTCAAAATAGCAACAAAAAAGTCAGAATTGCAAGAAATTGTGTGAATTGCGAGAAATAAAGTCTGAATTTTGAGACAGAAACTCAAAATAGCCACACAAAAAATAAGTCAGAATTGCAAGAAATAAAGTCTGAATTTCAAGATATAAACTCAAAATTACAAAAAAATAAAGTCTGAATTGTGAAATATAAACTCAAAATGACAAAAAATATACTCTGATTTGCAAAAATTAAAGTCTGAATTGCAAGAAATAAAGTCTGAATTTTGAGACAGAAACTCAAAATAGCCACAAAAAATAAGTCAGAATTGCAAGAAATAAAGTCTGAATTTCAAGATATAAACTCAAAATTACAAAAAAATAAAGTCAGAATTGTGAGAAATAGTCTGAATTTCAAGATATAAACTCAAAATAGCAAAAAATAAAGTCAGAATTGCGAGAAATAGTCTGAATTTCAAGATATAAACTCAAAATAGCAAAAAATAAAGTCAGAATTGCGAGAAATAAAGTCTGAATTTTGAGACAGAAACTCAAAATAGCCACACAAAAAATAAGTCAGAATTGCAAGAAATAAAGTCTGAATTTCAAGATATAAACTCAAAATTACAAAAAAATAAAGTCAGAATTGTGAAATATAAACTCAAAATGACAAAAAATATACTCTGATTTGCAAAAATTAAAGTCTGAATTGCAAGAAATAAAGTCTGAATTTTGAGACAGAAACTCAAAATAGCCACAAAAAATAAGTCAGAATTGCAAGAAATAAAGTCTGAATTTCAAGATATAAACTCAAAATTACAAAAAAATAAAGTCAGAATTGTGAGAAATAGTCTGAATTTCAAGATATAAACTCAAAATAGCAAAAAATAAAGTCAGAATTGCGAGAAATAGTCTGAATTTCAAGATATAAACTCAAAATAGCAAAAAATAAAGTCAGAATTGCGAGAAATAAAGTCTGAATTTTGAGACAGAAACTCAAAATAGCCACACAAAAAATAAGTCAGAATTGCAAGAAATAAAGTCTGAATTTCAAGATATAAACTCAAAATTACAAAAAAATAAAGTCAGAATTGTGAGAAATAGTCTGAATTTCAAGATATAAACTCAAAATAGCAAAAAATAAAGTCAGAATTGCGAGAAATAAAGTCTGAATTTCAAGATATAAACTCAAAATTACAAAAAATAAAGTCAGAATTGCAAGAAATTGTGTGAATTGCAAGAAATAAAGTCTGAATTTTGAGACAGAAACTCAAAATAGCCACACAAAAAATAAGTCAGAATTGCAAGAAATAAAGTCTGAATTTCAAGATATAAACTCAAAATTACAAAAAATAAAGTCAGAATTGTGAGATATAAACTCAAAATAGCAAAAAAAATAAAGTCAGAATTGCAAGAAATAAAGTCAGAATTGCAAACTTCCATAAAAATCCAACACTAACCTTTCTACGAGTCCTTTTTTTCCCTTTAATCTGTACGACGCTTGAATAAATCACATCATCCTAGAGAGAACATGTTATTCTCCGTGTTTTTGCAACATGCAATGGCAAGTCAGCACTAATTAGAAAGATTTGTGTATACATTTACTATGTATTAATCTGCTAATAAGCCAAAAATGTATTACCAAAACCTATACATAATACTTGTTAGACACTTTTACAACAGATTTGGTTCACAAATAACTGACAGTTTTGACCTAAATATGATATTCATTTACAATAATCAGTTCTAGAAGGTAACTTGTGACGCCCGGACGATATTCCGGTTCATTTTGATCATTGAATCAGTGAGTTGTTTACTGCAATCGAATCAGTCCGATTCGTGAATGAATCGTTTAGTGCGATTTGTGAACTAGTTCAACAATAATCGACTCGTTCACGAATCGAACATCACTATTGCGTCTTGGTTTGAGTATCGGGAAATATTGAGGAATTATATTTTTTTTATGAAATTGAGTAAAAAGTATGATATTATGCTTTCGAAGGCAGTGAAAGAAAAGTAAATGTTTTCCAAGATAAAAACCCTCTGATAAAGTACAGAACAGATACTTAAAAAATCGACTACGAAGTAAAACGGTTGCGTTTTAGTACCTGTTGTTGGTTTTCCGTCGGTTTTCCTCTGTTAATCTGCATTACAGTGGAGTACGTCACATCATCCTACAAACAAACAAACAAACAAAGTTTAGACACACAAACATAATATCATGTGCATTTCATTTATGAATAGTTTCACCCATGATCTGATTATGAATAGTTCGGTCACCTGATGATCTGGACTCTGGGTCACTCGGCTTTCTGTCCTTCTCTTTTTTGCTGTAAGATCATAATGACTTCAGTTAAACACTTTCAGTTTTTTATCGACATTTAGAAAATATCACAAAAGTTTTGCGCAAATCTGTAATGGAAACACGGCTAGTGACATAATGGGTCCTATCTTGCACCCAGCGCAATTGACTTTGTACACAACGCATGTATCATTCCTTATTTGCACCCGCGTACAGCGGACTTTTCCCTCCTCAGACGCACGTCGGTAAACTAGGGAATGAACTTGCGCTCCCGGGGGCGGTTCAGCGCAAAGAGGAGGCGTGTTCCAGCGCAAACGTTCCCTGGTGCTATTTTGCAGTTTCAGAAAACAATTCCGCCACTGACCAGGAGAAACCTCGTCTAAAGTCAGTGCCGCGTTATTCAGATGCTGTTTTAAGAGCGCATGCTTGACACTGAATCAGGACAAAGTGTTTATCTCAGGCTCTCTTTACTTAAACTGCGTCTGACAGAAGAGTCAACAGCTTTCAGGCACGTCTTTCAAAATAAAAGTCTCGCATCAGAAAAACAATTAGAATTACGTTTTTTGTTGTTTTTGTTTCTTTAGCCCTATTCAGACGGGATTAACTTTACCAGGGTAGATGGAGTGGAATTTTACCACAGGACGTCTGTAATATTAATGGCTAATTCGCACTGGATAAGAGATCTCAGTAAACCAGCAGAAGTGTGAGAGTAACTCGATTTACACACCGCCGTCACTCCTGTCGTCATGTGTGTGTTACACTGCTTCCTGATATCACGTGCGCAAACACATATAACCTATATTTATATATATAAAACAGTTATGTCCGGTCGAACGATGTATTGATTAACTTCAGATTGGATTGTGTTGGTAATAGTCTCTTATCTAACGCTAAAAGATGTTTCGTGCCTCTAACAAGTGCTGTCTATCTTCTCTCTGATCTGAATGGTGTGTCTGAAACACTTGAGTTTTACCACAGACTCGTCCCAGCGTCTAGAACACAACTGATGCTTCTTCAAGCGTCTCCATACTTGAAAAAACGCGGAAAACTACTTTTAAACAGGAAATGATGGAATATTTACGTACATATTTACAGCGGGTGTATTCGCACGGGATCAGTGTCACCTGAGAGAATTATTCCAGACCTTTTTACTGAAGGTAAAAGTCTGCGTAATCTTTACGGACATTGACCGTGATGATCACTGAGATGCACATTCGGACGGGACTAAAATCACAGAGAAGCGCTGGTGATAATGACTTTACCCCTCCTCTCCATGTTACACTAGTCCCGTCCGAATGGGGCTTTTGACTACACACTCCGCAACCCAATTTTGGGCACCGGTTGAGAAATGCTGTTCTAAAAGATCGAAAACTCGAGCACAGTTCACGTTTCCCACAGTGTTTAGTGTGTTCATACCCCGTGTAAATCTCCAGCAGAGGAATCCAGTCACGAACAGCAGCATCAGACACATCAGAAACATCAGGGAGAATATGAGACGATTTTTGCTGAAATCTGCAGGAAAAGTCCCCATAATAGTTAGATCGCTTAAAACATACTCATAAATCTACTGTTATACTCACTCAACTATTATAATGACAGTTTAGCATCATAAATGTTCCCATTTACCGTAACCGTAAATCAAATGCTTTATTTGTAAAAAAAAAAAAAAAAAAAGATAATAATAATAATAAATATAGCTGCAAGCAGCAATTACCGGGGCCAAGCAGAATAAGACGACAAGACATGCCAACATTGCTGAAAGTGTCAGATCAACTGCAACAATCAGCAATTAAAGACATTTAAAGAAGATTTTAGGCAAAATGCCTGAAAAATCATATAAACAGTAATTAAAAATATGATTTAATGGATTATCACTTTTGACCAATAGGTGGCGCAGTCACAAAACTGATGTGATGTGGTCAGAGTGAAGTGACAATAAGACATACAAAGTTTGGTGTCAATATGTCAAGGCATTGCAGAGATAAAGCCTGAATAGTCCTTTTGGCATCATGCCTAAACTTTGCTGCTGCGGTATACAAAAACGGTTTCGTCAATCGACACGAAATCCATAACTTTTAGTCGGCACGGTCTGGAGATGATACGATTCGATTTTGGTGAAAATCGGACAAACGGTCTAGGAGGAGTTCGAAAAAGTAGGTTTTGAATGAAAATCAAGATGGTGGACAGGAAGTTCGGTCAAATAAGGTAAACTTGGTATCTATGTTCTCGGTTTGACCCAAGGAATCTATTAAGACCAGTTGCATTACAATAAGCCAATTTATTCAAAAGTTATTATCAGTTTTCTAAATTTTGTTATAACTTTTGACCAATAGGTGGCGCTGTCTCGAAATATTTTGAGTACTTTCAGGGGATGGTGCTGATGGCACATTCAGAGTTTTGTAATATTACACCAATGCATTTGTTTAGTATAGCATTTTATTTCACAAAACTGTATTGAAGTCAATGGGAATTTCATGTTTTGTTCTGTTATAGCACCACCAAAAGGCTCAGTCACACCATTTCTTTTATGTGTCCTCAGAGTGAGCCCATACATATGTGTGTCGATTTTGGTGAAAATATCTCAATTCGCTTCGGAGTTATAGACATTTATATGAAAAGACACGTAAAAAATGACTGACACATGACTTTAATTGGATTTTACTACCCCTTACTATCAATATTTTCGCATTTGGGCATTGCAATACAGTTAACAAGCTATGATTCCAAACTTCTGACGGTGGTTTCGTCTCGATCGGACAAACGGTTTCAAAGATATCGCCTAATGTTTTTTAAGCGCTAAATCACAACGCTACACAAACCGTAAGGCGAAACCTAGCATGTTTGGTATCGTTGGACTCGGCAACGATTCAGGAGTCGAATGAGATGTGTTTCGTGAAAATAATTCGATCACACGCAAAGTTATAAGCATTTGAAAAAAAAATTCACCACTAGGTGGTGCTGTTTCGAAACTTCTCACGCTCCTTCAGGACATCGTGCTGATGACCCATACCAAGTTTCGTAACAATTCGTTCATGCATTCTTAAAATACAGCATTTTAGCACAAAATTCAAAATGGCCGACAGTCAAAATGGCCGATATGGTAAAATTGGATATCATTCGAATCGGCATGTTACCCTGAATCTATCGAGACCAATTTTATGAATTTTGGACAAACTGTTCAGAAGTTATAAGCAAAAATAGCCATTTTTCATATCTCCGGACCAGTAGGTGGCGCTATGCCGAAACGCTGCATGTTGCCTCAGGTCATGCTTGTGATGACATGTACCAAGTTTGGTCTGAATCCGATAAAGCGTTGCGGAGATACAGCTCTACAACTGTTTTCGCAAGCGCTACGTAAAATTTGTTCGTGCGTTTATTGAAAACGGTTTGACGAATCAATTTGAATTCCATAACTTTTTGTCAGCACTGCCTGAAGATGATCTGGTTCAATTTTCGTGCAAATCGGACAAACCGTCTAGGACGAGTTCGAAAAAGTAGCTTTTTCGAATGATTCAAAATGGCGGCCATATTTTTATTACGGAAAATGAAGTCATAGGGTGCAATCGAATCGGCATGAGCTCAGGAATCAGAGGAAAAAAGAATTTTGTTGATTGGCCTTACGGTTCAAAAGTTATTAGCAAAATAAAAGTAAAACTTTGGACAGGTGGTGGCGCTAGAGGGAATGACTTAGAAACACCAAAATTGGTGTATTTAATGTTGGGACTGTCCTCTATCAGAATGTCAAACCAAAACAACTTTCCCGCAATCGGTTCTATGGGCTGCCATAGACTCCCATGGCGGAAGAATAATAATAAGAAATGGAACAGATACAATAGGTGCCTCCGCACCTTCGGTGCTTGGCCCCTAATAATAATGTCAAAAGTGCTTCAATACCTGATGAATCAGGAAAAGAAATATCATTTTAAATGTATGTTTAACCCTAGTGAAAAAAGTATACTTGATTGAATTTGAAATATATTCCCTTTTTCAATGGTACATTGCAATTATACGAACATAAAATTGTACTATCTTTACATATATTAACAGTGTATTAGCATCATGCTTTTACCAATTTTCACAATACAACTTTTAACACTTTAAAATAATTGTACTTTAGTATATTTTAGAAAAATATACTTAAAGTGAAAATTCTGTTTATTTTTTAAAAGTGTATTTACACTTTACTTAAAAATATATTTTTGGTATATTTTTAGCTGTGTGCTGAAAATGATCATTGTTACAATTAATTGAAAGTATACTTTCAAAAACATTATAGTATACAATAGTATATTATACAAAGTATAGCTAAGTAATATTTGTTTATTATTGTGCATTTGTTATTGAAGACAAAGTGTGCAATTTGTAGTACAACCCGAATTCCAGAAAAGTTGGGACGTTTTTTACATTTGAATAAATTGAAAACTAAAAGAATTTAAAATCACATGAGCCAATCCTGGGTTGAGCCTTTTGGGTAATTTTTTGGAGTTATTTTTTCAGTGTTTGGGTAGTGTTTGTGTAACCCAGCTCCTGGCCAGATGTAACAACCCAGTGTTTGGGTAGTTTTTGTGTTTCCCAGATCCTGGGTCAGACGTAACAACCCAGTGTTTGGGTAGTTTTTGTGTTACCCAGATCCTGGGTCAGACGTAACAAATCAGTGTTTGGGTAGTTTTTGTGTTTCCCAGATCCTGGGTCAGACGTAACAACCCAGCGTTTGGGTAGTTTTTGTGTTACCCAGATCCTGGGTCAGACGTAACAATTCAGTGTTTGGGTAGTTTTTGTGTTACCCAGATCCTGGGTCAGACGTAACAAACCAGTGTTTGGGTAGTTTTTGTGTTTCCCAGATCCTGGGTCAGACGTAACAACCCAGCGTTTGGGTAGTTTTTGTGTTACCCAGATCCTGGGTCAGACGTAACAAACCAGTGTTTGGGTAGTTTTTGTGTTACCCAGATCCTGGGTCAGACGTAACAACCCAGTGTTTGGGTAGTTTTTTGTGTTTCCCAGATCCTGGGTCAGAAGCAACAACCCAGTGTTTGGGTAGTTTTTGTGTTTCCCAGATCCTGGGTCAGACGCAACAATCCAGTGTTTGGGTAGTTTTTGTGTTACCCAGATCCTGGATCAGATGTAACAACCCAGTATTTGAGTAGTTTTTGTGTTACCCAGATCCTGGGTCAGACGTAACAACCCAGTATTTGAGTAGTTTTTGTGTTACCCAGATCCTGGGTCAGACGTAACAACCCAGTATTTGAGTAGTTTTTGTGTTACCCAGATCCTGGGTCAGACGTAACAACCCAGTATTTGAGTAGTTTTTGTGTTTCCCAGATCCTGGGTCAGACGTAACAACCCAGTGTTTGGTTAGTTTTTGTGTTACCCAGATCCTGGATCAGACGTAACAACCCAGTGTTTGGGTAGTTTTTGTGTTTCCCAGATCCTGGGTCAGAAGCAACAACCCAGTGTTTGAGTAGTTTTTGTGTTACTTCTAAATGTTATATTTTTACTTACAATATTTGTTAAACAAGCTTAAATATTGGCAATATATATTAAAACTATATGAAATATGCTATGCTGTAAAAAATTATCGAAAATAAAGGAATTATCATGCAAACCAGTGGTTGTGTGGAGTATTTTAAAAAGGTTAAGAGGATTGAAGTTAATCCGTAATCTTTATTTCATGTGTGAAGTAAAAAAAATAAGCTAGTAATATAGTAAAAAATGAATCAACCCATTATGCTGGGTTAAATAAACAACCCAATTTGCTTGGTAAAATTAACCCAACATGTGTTCTGTCCTATATTTACCCAGCCCTTGGGTTAAAAACAACCCAAATTGGGTTATTTTTAACCAAGTGTTTTTTAGAGTGTAGCGAGTTCGTTAATTTGGGGGCAGAGCTATTAAGATATGGATGTGATCCTTTCGGGTAGGGGCGTGTTTGTTTTTGTGATTGTTGTTTCTCAGAAATTGCTTACTGCACCTTTAATGGGCCGTTATCAAAACTTCTTTAGAACATATTTTTGTTAGCTGGGATTAGACAATCAGTGATTCTCATATTTCCTGAAAGGGAGAGTAACATTGTAGTATCACTAAAATCTTCAAGCGAACCGCTTCATCCTCACGCAGATAAAGTTTCAGAACACACTGATCTGACGTGTCTTACCTGTAACAGTGAGGTTTATGCTTCTGGATTGTTTTCCATTGACCATACACGCATATAATCCTCCGTCTGCCTCAGTCAGGTTTGAGATCCGTAAAGAGAGATTATGAGGAGAATCTCGAAGGATCTGGAATCTTCCGTTGACGTCTTTTGCATCTGAAACCAGGGTCTGATTTAAAGCTGGACGCTTCCATTCAATGTGTTTTGGTTTGGTTTTTGGATCTTCACAGGAACATGGAAGCGTCACGGTTTCTCCTGCATATGAGATCTTGGAAATATGATGATCGGATAAAACACAGCCTGCAGGATGACAAAACAACTCGAGATAAGAGACAAATTTAAAACCCATCAGTGTGGAAACATTTACTTGCCAAATCAAATTAGATCGCTGAGTCATTGAGTTGATTTAAATACACTCTAAAAATAATTCAGTGGAAAATCACAATAATTAATAACCATACTACCTAAATAAAATCTCTGAATAACTAATGATGATTGTTTGACTTGGACGTACCAAAATAAATGCCTAAAAATCCAACAATCTTTTAAGTTCTTTTCACAAAAATGATATATACATAAATATATAATATAGAAATTATATTTTTAAGATATACTTAATATTAATGTTAAATTTCAATCACAATATGTGAGAATGGTTAAATTATACTGATTAGTATCACAAACTACTATTTAGTTGTTAGGGGACATCGATTGTAGACTAGACCCAGATAGACTAAACGTGGACTGTAGACGTTAGTGGACGTCGATTGCAGACGAGACCCAGATAGACTAAACGTAGACTGTAGACGTTAGGGGACGTCGATTGCAGACGAGACCCAGATAGACTAAACGTGGACTGTAGACGTTAGGGGACGTCGATTGTAGACAAGACCCAGATAGACTAAACGTAGACTGTAGACGTAAGGGGACGTCGATTGTAGACTAGACCCAGATAGACTAAACGTGGACTGTAGACGTTAGGGGACGTCGATTGCAGACGAGACCAAGATAGACTAAACGTCGACTGTAGACGTAAGGGGACGTCGATTGTAGACTAGACCGAGATAGACTAAACGTGGACTGTAGACGTTAGGGGACGTCGATTGCAGACGAGACCCAGATAGACTAAACGTAGACTGTAGACGTTAGGGGACGTCGATTACAGATGAGACCAAGATAGACTAAACGTCGACTGTAGACGTAAGGGGACGTCGATTGTAGACTAGACCCAGATAGACTAAACGTAGACTGTAGACGTAAGGGGACGTCGATTGTAGACTAGACCCAGATAGACTAAACGTGGACTGTAGACGTTAGGGGACGTCGATTGCAGACGAGACCAAGATAGACTAAACGTCGACTGTAGACGTAAGGGGACGTCGATTGTAGACTAGACCGAGATAGACTAAACGTGGACTGTAGACGTTAGGGGACGTCGATTGCAGACGAGACCCAGATAGACTAAACGTGGACTGTAGACGTTAGGGGACGTCGATTGTAGACGAGACCCAGATAGACTAAACGTCGACTGTAGACGTAAGGGGACGTCGATTGCAGACGAGACCCAGATAGACTAAACGTCGACTGTAGACGTAAGGGGACGTCGATTGTAGACGAGACCCAGATAGACTAAACGTAGACTGTAGACGTTAGGGGACGTCGATTGCAGATGAGACCCAGATAGACTAAACGTCGACTGTAGACGTTAGGGGACGTCGATTGCAGACGAGACCCAGATAGACTAAACGTAGACTGTAGACGTTAGGGGACGTCGATTGCAGACGAGACCCAGATAGACTAAACGTCGACTGTAGACGTTAGGGGACGTCGATTGCAGACGAGACCCAGATAGACTAAACGTCGACTGTAGACGTAAGGGGACGTCGATTGCAGACGAGACCCAGATAGACTAAACGTAGACTGTAGACGTTAGGGGACGTCGATTGCAGACGAGACCCAGATAGACTAAACGTCGACTGTAGACGTAAGGGGACGTCGATTGTAGACGAGACCCAGATAGACTAAACGTAGACTGTAGACGTTAGGGGACGTCGATTGCAGACGAGACCCAGATAGACTAAACGTCGACTGTAGACGTAAGGGGACGTCGATTGTAGACGAGACCCAGATAGACTAAACGTGGACTGTAGACGTTAGGGGACGTCGATTGCAGACGAGACCCAGATAGACTAAACGTCGACTGTAGACGTTAGGGGACGTCGATTGCAGACGAGACCCAGATAGACTAAACGTCGACTGTAGACGTTAGGGGACGCCGATTGCAGACGAGACCCAGATAGACTAAACGTCGACTGTAGACGTTAGGGGACGTCGATTGCAGACGAGACCCAGATAGACTAAACGTCGACTGTAGACGTTAGGGGACGTCGATTGTAGACGAGACCCAGATAGACTAAACGTCGACTGTAGACGTAAGGGGACGTCGATTGCAGACGAGACCCAGATAGACTAAACGTCGACTGTAGACGTTAGGGGACGTCGATTGCAGACGAGACCCAGATAGACTAAACGTCGACTGTAGACGTTAGGGGACGTCGATTGTAGACGAGACCCAGATAGACTAAACGTCGCCTGTAGACGAGACCCAGATAGACTAAACGTCGACTGTAGACGTAAGGGGACCTCGATTGCAGACGAGACCCAGATAGACTAAACGTGGACTGTAGACGTAAGGGGACGTCGATTGTAGACTAGACCCAGATAGACTAAACGTCGACTGTAGACGTTAGGGGACGTCGATTGTAGACGAGACCAAGATAGACTAAACGTCGACTGTAGACGTAAGGGGACGTCGATTGTAGACTAGACCCAGATAGACTAAACGTGGACTGTAGACTTTAGGGGACGTCGATTGCAGACGAGACCCAGATAGACTAAACGTCGACTGTAGACGTAAGGGGACGTCGATTGCAGACGAGACCCAGATAGACTAAACGTAGACTGTAGACGTTAGGGGACGTCGATTGCAGACGAGACCCAGATAGACTAAACGTCGACTGTAGACGTAAGGGGGACGTCGATTGTAGACTAGACCCAGATAGACTAAACGTGGACTGTAGACTTTAGGGGACGTCGATTGCAGACGAGACCCAGATAGACTAAACGTGGACTGTAGACGTTAGGGGACGTCGATTGTAGACTAGACCCAGATAGACTAAACGTCGACTGTAGACGTTAGGGGACGTCGATTGTAGACGAGACCCAGATAGACTAAACGTCGACTGTAGACGTTAGGGGACGTCGATTGTAGACGAGACCAAGATAGACTAAACGTCGACTGTAGACGTAAGGGGACGTCGATTGTAGACTAGACCCAGATAGACTAAACGTGGACTGTAGACGTTAGGGGACGTCGATTGCAGACGAGACCCAGATAGACTAAACGTCGACTGTAGACGTTAGGGGACGTCGATTGCAGACGAGACCCAGATAGACTAAACGTCGACTGTAGACGTAAGGGGACGTCGATTGCAGACGAGACCCAGATAGACTAAACGTCGACTGTAGACGTTAGGGGACGTCGATTGCAGACGAGACCCAGATAGACTAAACGTCGACTGTAGACGTTAGGGGACGTCGATTGTAGACGAGACCCAGATAGACTAAACGTGGACTGTAGACGTAAAGGGGACGTCGATTGCAGACGAGACCCAGATAGACTAAACGTCGACTGTAGACGTTAGGGGACGTCGATTGCAGACGAGACCCAGATAGACTAAACGTGGACTGTAGACGTAAGGGGACGTCGATTGCAGACGAGACCAAGATAGACTAAACGTCGACTGTAGACGTAAGGGGACGTCGATTGTAGACTAGACCCAGATAGACTAAACGTGGACTGTAGACGTTAGGGGACGTCGATTGCAGACGAGACCCAGATAGACTAAACTTCGACTGTAGACGTAAGGGGACGTCGATTGCAGACGAGACCCAGATAGACTAAACGTCGACTGTAGACGTTAGGGAACGTCGATTGCAGACGAGACCCAGATAGACTAAACGTCGACTGTAGACGTTAGGGGACGTCGATTGTAGACGAGACCCAGATAGACTAAACGTGGACTGTAGACGTAAGGGGACGTCGATTGCAGACGAGACCCAGATAGACTAAACGTGGACTGTAGACGTTATGGGACGTCGATTGTAGACGAGACCAAGATAGACTAAACGTCGACTGTAGACGTAAGGGGACGTCGATTGTAGACTAGACCCAGATAGACTAAACGTGGACTGTAGACGTTAGGGGACGTCGATTGTAGACGAGACCCATATAGACTAAACGTCGACTGTAGACGTTAGGGGACGTCGATTGTAGACGAGACCCAGATAGACTAAACGTCGACTGTAGACGTTAGGGGACGTCGATTGCAGATGAGACCCAGATAGACTAAACGTCGACTGTAGACGTAAGGCAGGGGTGGGGAACGTTGATCCTGGAGGGCCATTGTCCTGCAGAGTTTAGCTCCAACCCTAATCAAACACACCTGAAGCTAATCAATGTCTTCAGGATTACTGAAGTTGCAGGCAGCCAAATGTTTTTTTCAGGGTTGGAGCTAAACTCTGCAGGACAATGGCCCTCCAGGATCAACGTTCCCCACCCCTGACGTAAGGGGACGTCGATTGCAGACGAGACCCAGATAGACTAAACGTGGACTGTAGACGTAAGGGGACGTCGATTGCAGACGAGACCCAGATAGACTAAACGTGGACTGTAGACGTTAGGGGACGTCGATTGTAGACGAGACCCAGATAGACTAAACGTCGACTGTAGACGTAAGGGGACGTCGATTGCAGACGAGACCCAGATAGACTAAACGTGGACTGTAGACGTTAGGGGACGTCGATTGTAGACGAGACCCAGATAGACTAAACGTCGACTGTAGACGTAAGGGGACGTCGATTGCAGACGAGACCCAGATAGACTAAACGTCGACTGTAGACGTTAGGGGACGTCGATTGCAGACGAGACCCAGATAGACTAAACGTAGACTGTAGACGTTAGGGGACGTCGATTGCAGACGAGACCCAGATAGACTAAACGTCGACTGTAGACGTTAGGGGACGTCGATTGTAGACGAGACCCATATAGACTAAACGTCGACTGTAGACGTTCGGGGACGTCGATTGCAGACGAGACCCAGATAGACTAAACGTCGACTGTAGACGTTAGGGGACGTCGATTGCAGACGAGACCCAGATAGACTAAACGTAGACTGTAGACGTTAGGGGACGTCGATTGTAGACGAGACCCAGATAGACTAAACGTCGACTGTAGACGTTAGGGGACGTCGATTGCAGACGAGACCCAGATAGACTAAACGTAGACTGTAGACGTTAGGGGACGTCGATTGCAGACGAGACCCAGATAGACTAAACGTCGACTGTAGACGTTAGGGGACGTCGATTGTAGACGAGACCCATATAGACTAAACGTCGACTGTAGACGTTAGGGGACGTCGATTGCAGACGAGACCCAGATAGACTAAACGTAGACTGTAGACGTTAGGGGACGTCGATTGCAGACGAGACCCAGATAGACTAAACGTCGACTGTAGACGTTAGGGGACGTCGATTGTAGACGAGACCCATATAGACTAAACGTCGACTGTAGACGTTCGGGGACGTCGATTGCAGACGAGACCCAGATAGACTAAACGTCGACTGTAGACGTTAGGGGACGTCGATTGCAGACGAGACCCAGATAGACTAAACGTAGACTGTAGACGTTAGGGGACGTCGATTGTAGACGAGACCCAGATAGACTAAACGTCGACTGTAGACGTTAGGGGACGTCGATTGCAGACGAGACCCAGATAGACTAAACGTAGACTGTAGACGTTAGGGGACGTCGATTGCAGACGAGACCCAGATAGACTAAACGTGGACTGTAGACGTTAGGGGACGTCGATTGCAGACGAGACCCAGATAGACTAAACGTCGACTGTAGACGTTAGGGGACGTCGATTGCAGACGAGACCCAGATAGACTAAACGTAGACTGTAGACGTTAGGGGACGTCGATTGCAGACGAGACCCAGATAGACTAAACGTCGACTGTAGACGTTAGGGGACGTCGATTGTAGACGAGACCCATATAGACTAAACGTCGACTGTAGACGTTCGGGGACGTCGATTGCAGACGAGACCCAGATAGACTAAACGTCGACTGTAGACGTTAGGGGACGTCGATTGCAGACGAGACCCAGATAGACTAAACGTAGACTGTAGACGTTAGGGGACGTCGATTGTAGACGAGACCCATATAGACTAAACGTCGACTGTAGACGTTAGGGGACGTCGATTGTAGACGAGACCCAGATAGACTAAACGTCGACTGTAGACGTTAGGGGACGTCGATTGCAGACGAGACCCAGATAGACTAAACGTCGACTGTAGACGTTCGGGGACGTCGATTGCAGACGAGACCCAGATAGACTAAACGTCGACTGTAGACGTTAGGGGACGTCGATTGTAGACGAGACCCATATAGACTAAACGTCGACTGTAGACGTTCGGGGACGTCGATTGCAGACGAGACCCAGATAGACTAAACGTCGACTGTAGACGTTAGGGGACGTCGATTGCAGACGAGACCCAGATAGACTAAACGCCGACTGTAGACGTTAGGGGACGTCGATTGCAGACGAGACCCAGATAGACTAAACGTCGACTGTAGACGTTAGGGGACGTCGATTGCAGACGAGACCCAGATAGACTAAACGTCGACTGTAGACGTTAGGGGACGTCGATTGCAGACGAGACCCAGATAGACTAAACGTCGACTGTAGACGTTAGGGGACGTCGATTGCAGACGAGACCCAGATAGACTAAACGTAGACTGTAGACGTTAGGGGACGTCGATTGTAGACGAGACCCATATAGACTAAACGTCGACTGTAGACGTTAGGGGACGTCGATTGTAGACGAGACCCAGATAGACTAAACGTCGACTGTAGACGTTAGGGGACGTTGATTGTAGACGAGACCCAGATAGACTAAACGTAGACTGTAGACAAGACCCAGGTACGTAGTTGGGTTTAGGGAAAAATCTACCACAGTTTGCTCTGGATAAAGCAAATATCTAGGAAGTGTAATGTGCTATACCTGTAACTGTGAGGCTGGTATACGTGGATGTTTTGTCATTAATCGTGCATCTGTAAGTCCCCTGGTCGTCTTCAGTCAGGTTGGATATCAGCAGAGAGAGATTTGATGGCGTTGTCTTATGAAACGTGTGGAATCTGGCTCTGTTATGTAAAGTTTCATTGGACAGCTCGGTCCCATTGGAGTCTAAACGGGTCCATTTGAAGCTCTCAGGTTTGGTTTTTGGGTCTTTGCATGAGCAGGACAGAAGAACAGAATCACCTGGGTACTTAGTTTTAGGTTCCCTCTCAGTCTCCCATAGTGTGCATCCTGTAAGAACATATGTGTTACACTCTTAAAAGTAAAGGTTCTTAATTGCCATCACTGGAATATTTTCATTGCACAAAATAACTGAAAAAATGAGTCCCCCTGTAGTCAATAATTGTATCCATTAAAACTCATCTTGGATCACCAAAATTACATTTAAAGTTTTTTCCTTGAAAACAATTTCTTCATGCCTTAAAATATCTTAAATGTAACTCGACACCCTTGCCTCATTTAGTACGCGCGGTTCTATGAATATGCAAATGAGCCCCGCCTCCACTCACTCACTCAGCTCAGAGATCCACTGGTTGACGATCACACGTTGATCTGATTGGTTACAAGGTAGTTTGTGACGTCAGAAACACCAACGATTTCAAAGCGTGTTTTTGAGACTATCTTTGGTTCACTGCTAGCCTGGGAAAACCCAGACAAACTTCCGGCAAATTTAGATTTGCTCTGCAAGTAGTCTGGCAAAGAGCCCATTCAAGCCGATTTCTAATCCATCCAAATCGAGGCACCGATCAGAAACGTTGAGGCGGGCTTTACACGATGACGATCGCTCTGATTGGTTTTAGCCCAGAGGCATTTGAGCGACGTCCGTTGGTGAAGCGCACCAACTTTTAAATGTATTATTATATTCAAATTGCAAACACATGAGGACAGTCTCCATGAAAGACCCACTGGCAGATGAACGTGCTCCTACATTTCTCTCCGAAACGGTAGGAAATTAAATTAGATTTAATAGAGGATTTTAACTGTGACAAGATGATTGACAGGGCAGTTTACGTGACAGGATGTACGCGACAGATCCGTCCGATAAAGATGACGAAGTAGTATGTCCCAAAGCTTGCCTACTTTTTTGCTACACATTCAAAAGTAAATACCTTTTCTTCACAAAAAGAGTACATACTTTTATGGCGTAGTGTAACTTAGGCGAATTAGGACACAGCATATGGCTTTACACGATGACGAACGCTCTGATTGGTTTTAGGTCTATCCAATTGCGCCCAGAGGCATTTGAGCAACGTCCGTTGGTGACGCCGCCTTTGGAAATTAGTTATTATTGAAGCTTTGCCAGACCATTACTCAGTTACTACTGAGAATGGTCTGGTTTTAACCAGGCTAGTTCACTGCAGTTTTAAGGAGAAAGTACTCAGCAATGGTGTCGACTTATGAATTTACACATGGTTTGTCTTAAAGCATATTAAAAACACCACATAGACACATAAACAACATTAAAAGCTGGATTTTCACCACCGGGGGACTTTAAGGACTTTTCACAAAAATGTTCTTTGGGGAACCCAAAATAGCTCTTCAATGGCATTGCTAAGAAAACACCCTTCTGGAACCTTTATTTTTAAGAGTGTATGGATACTTTTATTTGTAAGACTGTTCGAAGAATCAATTCACGCTGAGCAATTTTGAAGGATTGATGTGTAGTTTAACACTTTTAACCATTTAGATGGTTTACACCGGTCTGAAAAAGTAAGTGCTATACTGTAAACTGACCGAGTAGCCATCTAACAAAAATAATGTTTTGCAAACGATCCCATTTAGTTATTAAAACGTTGTATCTGAATGTCCAATTTTCTGAATGTTTTAAAACCGTTTTTTCTTGGTTATGTGAATGAAAAAGGAACATTCCATCTTATCATTCTGCAAACATTATAGGAACGTTACTTCTGAATGTTCTGAAACATGTAGTAACATTTTTAAAAATGTTGGACGAACGTCCAAATAAAAAGTTTTGGAAAAATTCGTTCCATGAACGATGTACAAATAATATTTAGTGCTAATGTTTTGAGAACATTATTCAAGACTTTGAACTTTGAACGAATGTTCTATTTAACATTATTGGAAGAACATTGAACATTGCATTTTTATCAATGTACAAACATAATGGGAACACTATTTTTGAATGTACAATTAGTGAAACAATTAGAGAAAAAAAATGTTAGACAAAAGTCCAACTATAATTTTTCAACAAAAAAGTTCCATGAACAATGTATAAATAATATTGTTGTAATAATGTTTCGAAAACATTATTTAAGACCAGATAACTTTGAATAAACGTTCTATTAACTTGGAAGGTGTTTGTTCATAACCTTGAGAGAACCTTGACTAAACGTTCCCTGTTAGCTGGGATTGTGAACTTTAATTGAGTCACATTATGAGGAATGACCTCTTCTAACTAAAAATAGTACAATGAAAAACATTTTAGAACTCAAAAATGTTCTAGTGAAACTAACTGCAAAGTTTCACGCAAATTCATAGTTTCTTTACCTTTAACGGTGAGACTGAAGCTCTTGTGTTGATTCTCATTAATCCAGCATACATACAGTCCTTCATCATTCTCCGTCAGGTTGGAAATTGGCAGAGAGAAATTTCCTGAATGGGTATCAAACATGTGAATTCTGCCCTGATAGAGTCGATTCAGTTCATTAGAGTTCATTTCTCTGTAGTTTGGTAATTTCCATCTGAACTCGTCTGGTTTAAAACGAGCGCTGCATTCAACCGAACAGGACAGAAACACAGATTCCCCTGGATATCTGCTGATCGCCTCTGATGTTTCCTTCCCTGATATAGAACAACCTGCAAACACAAAACAGAATTATATTTGATTATCGTGATATACTGACTCAAAGTCAGTTGGTCAAACTTAATACAATTACTGTATGACAAACAGTTTCACATGGTTGAATGGATTTAGAATAGATGGTGGGTTAAAAGTTTAATTCAAATTGTTTTATATTGTTTTTGTGAATTTTATATCTTGTTTATTTTGTTTACATTATTTTAACTTTCTGTACAGCACTTTGGTCAACCTACGGTTGTGTTTAAAGGGGTGGTCTAGTGCCCCTTTTTACAATATGTAAAATAAGTCTCTGTTGTCCCCAGAGTGTGTATGTGAAAGATTAGCTCAAAATACCCCACAGATATTTTTTACAGCATATTACAATTGTTCCTTTTTGAGGGTCAGTAAAAACACGTCGTTTCGTGTCTGTCCATTTAAATGCAAATGAGCTGCTGCTCCCGGCACAGGGGGTGGAGCTTCAAGAGCTGGTGTGTGTGTGTGTGTGTGTGTGTGTGTGTGTGTGTGTGTGTGTGTGTGTGTGTGTGTGTGTGTGTGTGTGTGTGTGTGTGTGTGTGTGTGTGTGTGTGTGTGTGTTAACAGCTCCGATTACCTCACACAGACAAACTGTTCTGCCTTTTATGTTCAAACCGGAGTCGGACAAAGATGGAGAGACTCAAGAAGAAGCGACAACATGTAGAAGCAACAGGACGTTTCTGAATGGTTAGTTGATGAATGAATGTTGCTGATGTGGAGTTAACTATCTTCAAGTCTTTGATTAGCATATTCTGTCATGATAATCTATAAATCGCTCATGTGGGAACTGTTGTAAGATGCATACAGTGACATGCTCTTGCATTTGTGTTACGAACTGTATTGCATGTGAAAAGACGGATGCGGCAGCTTGAGCTTTAACTCACAAATGTGCTCGACTACAACAACTCTTCCTCTTCTCAACATGCTCTGCGTGTTCTGGGGGGGCGGGGCTTATGTAAATTTTAGGGTTGGTGATGTCACTAACCCGGGAGGAATGTGGTGTAGTCTCTACCAGCCGTTTGTTGTAGTCCTTAAAAAGTGATTTCTGTAAAAGCAAATATCTTCCTTTGCTTTGAACTTTGAGCGTTGTAACTTTGCAGATGTTGTTTATGCTCAAACAGCAACATTACACACTAACTAAAGTTAGAAAAGTCAAATCATAATCAACCACCCCTTTAAAAGTGCTTTATAAATAAAGAGAATTAATTAATTTATCTGAACTTAACCTAGGTGAATTCCACTGATGAGTAAAATGAATCATAATTTATTGAGATCACACCAAGTTCACTCGCTGTATTCTGAGAATTTCAGCAACATTATAGAGCATTTCATTGAACACGACACTCAAGGTTCAGGATTTCCCATTCGTAATTACATTAAAGTGTGTTATCATTGTCAGCATAGTGTCGGCCCAGATCCGGGCCGTGTGGAAACCACGTGTACCAGATGTGGGCCGGATCTGGGCCGACACTATGTTGCTGTCTGGGTAAATACATACTGTATACAATACAATATCTTTCTGACAAGACTTGATGGAACCGATGGTCATCAACATTCGGTTCATAAAAGAAATGGAAACTAGTATGTGAATGACTTCAGAGGTAACAGGCATGTGGTTTATGGTTGGTCGTCATTTATTATTATTAAAAAGAAACAAGCATTCATTACCTTCAATGATTAGATTAAATTTCTCGGTTGATTTGCACCAGTATGATCTTGTGTCGTCTACAGTCAGTTGAGTGATGGACAGCGAGAGGTTCCCGTGAATCTGAACTCTGCCTTTATATCGCTGATCCGTAATGATGTCCGCTGAGTTTCGTGTTTCCCCGACCTCTGAGTGTCTCCACTGGATCTCTTTATGCTGTGAGTTTTCTTCACTGCAGGGAAGCAGCACAGACTCTCCTGGAGAACAGCTGATGTATGGCAACTCTTCTGTGCAGCCTAAACCAACACAAACACAGAATTAACAGTTTGTTTGAATTACATTTTTTGGTAACACTTTAGAATACTGTTCATTATTGAATAACTACACAGGAACAAGTTAGCAACGCACTATTAGCATTCTAGTAACTACTTTTAAAGTGGTCATATATTGCCATTTTTTTACAAGCTAATATGATTCATTAGGGTCTAAATTAAAAGTTTGTAATATACTTTAATTAAAAATTCTCATAAGTATTGTAAGAAAACACTAATTTTACCTGGTCAAAAACAGCTCTGTTTTCAGCACGCCGTTTCAGTGCATGTGTCTTTAAATGATAATGAGCTTTGCTCACCCCGCCCCTCGGTTCTGTGGGTACGCCGTTGGTAACACAGTAACCATAATGCGTTGTTCATTATTAATGTGGGATTATGAATTGAAAACATGTCGTAATGTACCCTGAGTGTAAACCTTAGCCGCATTAATCGTGAAGTGTGCAAGCGATTTGCAAAGATGAATATAAATATTAATATAAAGGTTAATAAAACGTTACACTTCAGTTCTTCTGGAGGTGCAGCAGGAACACGAATAGTTGGTACCGATCCTTTTTTCAGGAGCAGCTTCTTAGCAAAACCAGCTTTACTGACCCTCGTTTGTAAAGCAGTCTGGTGAAATGATTCGCGCAAACATGAAAGCATTGATGTTGATCGTGGGGAATATTCCCTTCGAAAACAAACTCAGCCACTGCGTCTTCAGCGGTTCGGATTTAGGAACATCAACATGATGCTGTGTTCATTATTACACCCAAGAACACCACAATCGCTTAGATGCCATTCTGCTCATAGACAGTGCTCCAGCGTATCAACAATGACGCGCCGGTCCACACGGAGGGCGGGTCTGTGTTGAAACGCTGCTGTCAATCAACAACCGTGGGAGGGGCGTCCGATCATGTGACGTCACAAAATCGAACGGCTTGATTTGAGACGGGGGAAAACATATAAGAAGATTAAAAAAAAAACACTGGATGGATTTTTATCATTTTATGATGGTTGTGTACAGGCACTGCCAACACACATTTAATCAACTTGTAAAAGTGCATGTACCATTATATGACCCCTTTAAGAAACTCTGATTAACAAACTAGTAAGTAATAGCGCTCAGTTGAATATGGTAGTTCACTATTAGCTAATCAATAACTACTATTTTTTCATACCTCACTGAGAACTACTATACAGGTTCATAATTAACATGAATAATGCATAATGTATAGTATAAGGTAACGGTAACGACTCAGTAATGACTCAAGTGTTAAATAGGAACTAATAATAATTTGGATCAGTATCTAAAGTGAAAAACATGATAACTCCCTAATATTGACTGAAGTCATTGTAAGCTTTTGAATAGTAATTCCTTCCGATGGATTTGGTAACACTTAGTCATTTACTAGTGTGTTCCTATGATCTTCACTTTAGAATAGTGATCCAAATTATTAGTAGTTCCTTTAATTACTAATGGGTAACCGTTACCTTATATTATACATTATGCATTATTAATATTAATTATGAACCAGCATATAGTAATTCTTAGTAGTCTTCAGTGAGGTACTGTGTGAATAATAGTAGTTATTGATTAGCTAATAGTGAACTACCACATTCAACTCAGCGTTATTACTTACTAATTTGTTAATCAGAGTTCATTGTTAGTTGTTACTAAAATGTTAATAGTGCGTTACTCATTTGTTCCTGTGTAGTTATTCATTAATGTAGGAACAATATTATAAAGTGTTACCCATTTTTTGTACAAATATAAGACAAACAAAAACCACTGTCATAGCAGGATGTTTTATAGACTTATGAAAATCAGTTTGTGGCATAAATGCCTAAATTAACTCGTATTGTTGTTCAGACGTACCTGTTACGAAGTGAAGTCTAGCGCAGAGAAGAAGAACACACAAGCACATCACATCTGAAGCCATTGCTCTCCGTCTCTTCTTTCTCTCCGTTCACTCGCTCCGATGGACAGCTGAGAGAAAAAGAGAAGTATTCAAGATACTTGTCTTTACACCACAGTCTCCACTTCCTGAGAAGTTCTGCCTTTTGTTAAAAATAAGTACATACATAGTACATACTTGATAATCTGACCAGATCAAATCAGAAAAGAGTTGGTCCATTATTTTTGTACATGCATCATAATATTGAAAAGCTTTATTGAAATAGACTACCACATAAACTCTGATTTCACAGAACTGTATGGATGCAACTCAAATAAGTGTAATAAACTCATAAAAACAGGTCTGTGTGAGTCCCTCTAGTGGCCAACATCATGGTTTTGTTCTTTTGCAGTGATTATAATACATGCAAAACAGACTCAACAAAATACGTGCAAAAACCATTTCGCTAACATTCTCATTAAGTTATGAAAACGTTCAAATCATCTTTTTGTTGTTGTTATGCCAATGAACATTCCATTTGATCATTCTTCAAACATTATTGGAACGTTACTTTTAAACGTTTTTCTGAACGTTCTAAAACAAGCAACATTTAAAAACCGTTCCATGGATGATGTATACAACGTTTTAAGAACATTTTTAAATGCCAAATAACTGGTTACACTTTATTTTAAGGTGTCATTGTTACAGTGTAATTATATATTTAAGTAGGCTACTGAGTAATATTATTAAACTACATGTATTTACTATAGGATTAGGGTTTGGTTGAGGGTTAGTTGCATGTAATTATGCATAATTTACTGTTATTACTATGGTAAGTACATGTAACATCTAAGGAAACTGTAAAATAAAGTGTTACCAAATAATTGAACGAATGTTCTAGTAACTTTACAAGAAGAATGTTTGTACAGAGAAACTTGCCAGAACGTTGTAGCCAAAGTTCTGATGAACCGTTTCTTGTTTTATAGCTGGAATTATGCAAGATTATACAGAATCATGCTAATTCCTCTCAGTCGCTGTGGATATGCAGTCTTACCTGTATCTTTTTTTACCTATACATATCTATGGTCTTACCATCTTACCAGCTGTTGCTAGGCGAAACCCAGGTGTGCTCTGATTGGTCTGCATCCTGCAGCCTCGAGCCAATCAGCATCAGATCCGATGAACGTTCATGGCATTATATATGTCTGCAGTCTCGCGCCGTCTGTTGCAAAAATGAGATTTTACATTTGAGTGTAACATATGCGTAAGTAGTAAGTGTTTTTGTGCGCTGTTCGTTTTGTCGTTATGATATCCCGGTTCGCTCGTGTGTCGTTTGTGATGTGACGGCTGGAGCTCTCGGTGGAAATGGCGGACGGAGAGAGACAGTCGGTGCAGAACAAGAAAAAATGAGCGAATCAGAAAGAGAAGCGACTTTCATTAAAGGCCGTTTGCTACAATAACACCAGCGACATCGAGCATCACTGATCACTCACCGCGTTTAGTAAGGTTGGTGCATTTATTTATAATCGATAGGGATGTGTGATGATTATTGCTGCAGGTGCATAAAGCATCACTGAGTGTGTGTATTCTGTTACGCTTCTGCCTGGGCCTGTTTAATCTTTTTCATTTGCAAACAATTGTTGCGTTAATGTTTAAAGTTTGATTGCACACATGCACATGCAGAATAACATTTAAACACATTTAATGCATTGCACACATAATACGACACACGCATGCATCTCTCTAGTACAGCTTTTTTAAAACACTGTTTGCGCTTATAATAATTCAGAGGGGAAAAAATACTGTTTATTTCAGCAATGGTTGATTATTATGTTTTTTTCCCCCTTCTCATTTATAGATGATCCTGACAGCATATATGGACACCTGTGTCCTTCACCAGGTAAAGACACTTACAACACCTGTCTGTGAGATATAGATTTGTTTATGTCCTTATTATAAGTCCTCTCATAATGTCCAAAAGTAATTGGCAATTAATTTAGTTTCACATGAGCATATTTTTCTACCCTTACAATTAATCATTATGCAGTTAAAAAAAAAAAAAAAAAAAACATTACTAACATTAAGGGAACATTTTAACATTTTGCAAACGTTATGAGAATGTTACTTTTGAATTTTTTTTTTTTTTTTTTTTTTTTTTAAGCTAGACGAAACTAAAACCGTTCCATTAATAGCGTTTTTGTGAGAACGTATTTAAAGGCCAGATTACTTTGAATGGACACTATTATTGTTACTGGAAGAATTTTGATCGTTCCATTTTAGCATTTTGCAAACATTATGGGAATGTTACTCTGAACATTCTGAAACAAGTAGTAACATTTAAACAAATGTTATGTTGTTGTGGTAAAGTTTTGAGAACATTATTAAAGACCAGATACTTTAAAGGTAGGGTAGGCAATTTTTTTGGGAGCGGCTAGCAATAGCAAGTTAGCTTTGAAAGCATGAGCGCCTCCAAAGCCACGCCTTCTTCAAAACACAGGAACAAAGCGTCACGAGACGAGAGACGGCGTTAAACTAGCTCATGTTTCAAAGCACATAACATTACAATAATAATGAACATAAAGAACTTCAAGAGCACTGACCTGTAGCACCTGATGAATGCAAGGCAGACCGAATGGAATGATTAGACTAACATTTTATGTTCCTCCGCCTTCGACAGATGAATATATATATATATATATATATACATATAAATACATTTAGACCACTTAAAGTCCCCCTGTGGTGAAAATCCAGCTTTTAATGTTGTTTATGTGTCTATGTGGTGTGTTTAATACGCTTTAACACAAACCATGTGTAAATTCATAAGTCGACAGCATTGCTGAGTATTTTCTCCTTAAAACTGCAGTGAACCAAAGACAGTCTCAAAAACACGCTTTGAAATCGCTGGTGTTTCTGACGTCACAAACTACCTTGTAACCAATCAGATCAATGTGTGATCGTCAACCAGTGGATCTCTGAGCTGAGTGAGTGAGTGGAGGCGGGGCTCATTTGCATATTCATAGAACCGTGCATACTTAATGAGGCAAGGGTGTCGAGTTACATTCAAGCTAGTTTAAGGCTATTTTAATTTTATTTGAAAAAAAATTAAATATGTCATTTTTGTGATTAAAGATGAGTTTTAAGGGATACAATTATTGACTAGAGGGGGACTTTAAGAAGAAGTATTTAGATGAAATATCATGAAAACTTGTTTTTGTTTACAATACCATGGCATGCACAAATGAATCGCTCACAATTAGACCAGGAACATTTATGACCCTGGACCACAAATCCAGTCACATGGGTCAATTTTTTGAAATTGAGATTTATAGATCATATGAAAATCTGGAATCTGAGGGTGCAAAAAAATCGAAACATTGAGAAAATCGCCTTCAAAAAGTTTTATGTTCACGATTGTGCTGCATTCACTCACAAAAATAAATGTTTTATATATTTACGGTAGGAAATTTGCTAAATATCTTCATGGAACATGATCTTTACATAATATCCTCATGATTTTTGCCATAAAAGAAAAAAATCTATAATTTTGACCCATACAATGTATTTATTGTTGGCTATTGCCACAAATATACCCGTGCGACTCGTGACTGTTTTTTGTGATCCAGGGTCACACTTATTTAGAAAAAACACACACACACAAAAAAAGATTGTGCTTTCTGTGCACTTGTTTAAAATGGCATTCTCTCTCTTTTAATGTGACAGAAACATCATATTAAATGAGAAAAAAATATAGTGTGGGACTTATAAGTTCTCAAATGAAAAAGGGAAATCATTTCAGAGATGGAAAAAGTATTTAATGAAAACACGTTTTTGTTTACAATCACATGCACTGATGATGAATCCTTCACAATTAGACCAGGAACATTTATCTAGAAAGTACATGTGGTCTATTTTTAGTTCATTCAAAGATTGTGCTTTCTGTGCACTTTTTTAAAGTGGCATTCTCTCGTTTTGATGTGTTGTTGCCAGACTCTGCGGGCTCTGAATGCCCCATAGCAGCAGTTCTGGAGGAAGAGGGGGACCGAGTGTTTCGGTGGCGTCACGCGCTGCTGCAGGGGATGGAGTACCACAGTTCAGGGACCCTGCCTCTCCTGGGGAGCCCGCGCTACTGTCCCGGCACTAACAGCGCCAGCGGATACCTCTGCCAGACCGGACACTGCTGCCAGGAGACCGGCTGCTGCACATACTACTATGAGCTGTGGTGTGAGTCTAACCAGCACACACACACAATTACTGTCAATATTCATCCCAGCTAACAAAAATACTTCATTTTGTTATTTACGAATGTTCTCTGAACAAAAAAATAATCTTGGTTATGCGAACCTTAAAGTCCCCCGTGGTGAAAATCCAGCTTTTAATGTTGTTTATATGTCTTTGTGGTGTTTTTTTTTTAATATGCTTTAAGACAAACCATGTTCAAATTCATAAGTCAACGCATGAACACATACACAATTACGCACACATACACAATTACCGTGAATATTCATCCCAGCTAACAAAAATGGTACTTTTTGTGAGCCATTAAGTTATTTCAGAATGTTCTCTAAACGTTTTTTTTTTTAAATGTTTTTAAAAAAAAGTCCCCCTGTGGTAAAAATCCAAGTATTTTCTAGTTAAAATTACAGAGTATCAAAAACCCGGGTTGATATCGCTGGTGTTTCTGACGTCACAAACTACCTTGTAACCAAGGTAACCAGAGTAGATCTCTGAGCTGCTGTGAGTGAGTGGAGGCGGGGCTAATTTGCATATTCATAGAACTGCGAATACTAAATGAGGCAAGGGTGTCGAGTTACATTCAAGCTATTTTAAGAATTTTTTTCAAGGAAAAACTTTTAAATATGTCATTTCTGTGATCAAAGATGAGTTTTAAGGGATAAAGTTATTGACTACAGGGGGACTTTAAGGGAACATTCCTTTTTATCATGTTGGGAACGTTGCTTTTGAATGTTCCCTGAAAAAATGTTACATGAACATTCAACTAAAACGTTTCAGTTTTTTTTTTTTTTTTTCATAAATGAAGTATAAATATTGTTTTTGTGCTTACTGTAGTATTAGGTTCTATACGGTAGTATTAGAATGCATAGGAAATGTGTCAACATTCTATTTTATCATTCTTCAAACATTATGGGAACGTTACTTTTGAATGTTCTCTGAACGTTCTGAAACTAGTAGTAACATTTAAAAAATATTAGACAAACATGCAACTAAAAGGTTTCAGAAAAAAGGATTCTGTAAATGATGTATAAATAATGTTTTTGTGCTGTTTTGAGAACATTATTAAAGGCCAAATATGAACGTTCCTGGAAGAGCGTTTGTTCAAAACTTTGACAATGTTCCCTGTAAACTGGATTAAAAATGCAAATTATGTCATTTAATCACCCTCATGTCATTCCAAACCCGTATGACTTTCTTTCTTAGAATCTTGCAATCTTGCATGTTGATTCATTTTTGGGTTGAAATGTTCCTGTTAAGAATAAGGTAAAAACTAATATATATCACCATATTTACCCAGTTTATTAATTACAGTATATTAAGACACTTGTTAAGTTTTCTGAGATGTTATGTTTAAATAAGCAAATGAGGCACTATCTAATTAAGTATGCACTCGTTTGCATAAATCTCCATATTATAAATCTGAACATTGGATAAAGCCAGGATCAAATTTCTTTTTTTGATTTTGTTGACATTTTGAGATTGTTGACAAGGTTTTTACTGAGGGGATTTTGAATATCTCTTTTTATCACTGCATAAATCAGAAAATACTGTCAACAGCCCGAAAAAAACTAATTTTTATGTATAAAATGTCATATAAATCAGTGTGAGTGATATATGAACAAACCCCTCAGTAAAAACCTTCAGAATATAGACAGGAATAACACTGTAAATTTTGGTGTTTGTAAGTGCTGCTGAAGTGGAGGACAAACTCTTCAAAGATATGTACTGTAATTGAAATCTACAGATGCAAATAGATAAAGTGCAATAAAACACCTAAATTTGTATTTATGATATTTTCCCCTTTTTACTTTTTGAATTTTACTCTGAAAGAAGACATAGATAGAAGCAAAATAGGCCAAAATGCTTTTTGCATATATTGTCTTGCCCTAAATATACAAACACTGTTAAAATACTGTACAACTGATTACTCATTTCATACAATACAATAGATTCTGTCATCTTTATTAGTCCATTAATCATGTGTAAATGACGATGTGACTTTATCTGCCCCTGTGGATCGCCTACTCACTTGTCAATCAACAATTGTTGGTTTCAAGCAGCTTTTAACAGAAAGCATCTGATTATAAATAACGCACTTAGCTTTAGTTAACGCACTTTCAAAGGTAGACCAAAGAACTGTACAGAGAAAAAGAAATTTGAAAAAAAAAAAACATTAAATAAAAGACCATAATAAAAAATCATCACATCTAAAATGACAAACTTATTCAAATAGTCTTAAGTCTGCTTTCAAAAACATGAATAGATTCAGCATTTAGAAAAGCCAAACAAAGCCTACAGTGCGTGCACAAAACATCACGGAATATATTCAGGTTTGTGTGACGATATATGACTGAATGAATGATTAGCATTCTGCATAAATAGTTGTTTTCATCCACCAAATGTTATGTACATTTTGGGATATTTGCATTAAAAAAAAAAGAAAAAAGTTTTTTTTTTTACAATGTATGGAAAATGTAGGAAAAAAGAGGCCAATTTTTAGCAGCTTCTAATTTTATTACACATATTTGATAATTTCCCAGGAAGTGACAATTTTGTTCTCTTGAACAAATGGGATGCAAATGTTGCTTTATTCGCAACATTGAATGGAAACGTAGCTAGTGAGGCCTTTATTCTTTAAAGAAGGAGTTGACTTTAAAATGAAAATTAGCCTATGATTTACTCACCCTCAAGTTATCTTAGGTGTATATGACATTCTTCTTTCAGACGAATACAATCGGAGTTATATTAAAACATGTCCTGGCTCTTCCAAGCTTTATAATGGCAGTTGATTGCAACCAACAGTTTGAAGCTCATAAAAGTGCATCTATCCATCATAAAAGTGCATCTATCCATGATAAAGTGCATCTATCCATCATAAAAGTGCATCTATCCATCATAAAAGTGCATCTATCCATGATAAAAGTGCATCTATCCATGATTAAAGTTCATCTATCCATCATAAAAGTGCATCTATCCATCATAAAAGTGCATCTGTCCATCATAAAAGTGCATCTATTCATGATTAAAGTTCATCTATCCATCATAAAAGTGCATCTATTCATCATAAAAGTGCATCTATCCATTATAAAAGTACATCTATCCATCATAAAAGTGCATCTATCCATCATAAAAGTTCATCTATCCATCAAAAGTGCATCTATCCATCATAAAAGTGCATCTATCCATCATAAAAGTGCATCTGTCCATCATAAAAGTGCATCTATCCATGATAAAAGTGCATCTATCATGATAAAAGTTAATCTATCCATCATAAAAGCGCATATATTCATGATAAAAGTGCATCTATCCATCATAAAAGTGCATCTATCCATGACAAAAGTGCTCCACACTGCTCCGGGGGTTTAATAAAGGCTTTCTGATGCAAAGCAATGAGTTTGAGTAAGAAAAATATTCATATTTAAAAGTTTATAAAGTGAAATAACTAGCTTCCGTCCAAACGAACATACACAGTCTACTTACGACCTAATACACAACTTACGGACGCTAGTTATTTTACTTTATGAAATTTTAAATATGAATATTTGGTTACACTTTGTTTTAAGGTGTCATTGTTACAGTGTAATTATATATTTAATTACTGAGTAATATTAATTAACTACATGTACTTACTGTAGGGTTAGGGTAGGATTAGGGTTTGGTTGAGGGTTAGTTGCATGTAATTATGCATAATTTACTGTTATTACTATGGTACTGTAAGTACATGTAACATATGTAACAAGGACACTAAAATAAAGTGTTACCGAATGTTTTTCTTACACAAACTCATCGCTTTGCTTCAGAAGGCCTTAAAATGTTCAATTACCCCATGATTCACTCACCATCTAGCGAACTGCTCCTTTAAGGATTGTTGCTTGTGTTTCAGGGTTTTGGCTGCTGTGGAGTGTGCTAATCCTGTTCAGCTGTTGCTGTGCGTATCGTCACCGGCAGGCGAAGCAGCGAGTCCAACAGCAGCAGAGACAGAGAGAGATCAACCTCATGGCCTATCATGGGGCGTGCAGTTACCCGTCCTCCATGTTTGACCTCAGTAAGAACTCAAAAAATGCTTTTCTTACTTAGTATTTTTGTCTTGTTTCCAGTCCAAATATCTAAAAATTCTTAAATCAAGATGCATTTACTAGATGAGTATTAAGATATTAAGTCTTGTTTTCTGGGGGAATAAATAAAAATTAAGTGAGTTTTTGCTTAAAACAAGCTAAATTATCTGCCAATGGGGTCAGAAAAATAATGTTGTTTCTGTTTGTAAGATTATTTGTTTGAATGGATGAAAATTATTGGATTTTCAGGTGAGATTCTCAATTAATTCAGTTAACCCTGAGCCCTGAGGTAAAGTGTTCAGACTGCAGACTCAGCAACGATTGTATTTAATTGTACAGTACAGTCATAACATAACAATAACATCTTAATTTCATAATGTCCTTAAACATAGCAATATTGCTGGCCATAAACTGAGAAAGTGTGCGTCTGGTGTGTGATACCCCGAGATGTTCTAGACACGACGCTGCGCTTCTCGTCCGGTGTGCGACCCCTTTAAGAGTCTAAATGAAAACGTGCACAAAGGTAAATGAAGTATATTAATCTTGAGTTCTCATTGGCAGGTTTCCTCGCCTCACTTAAACTGCCATCCTATGAGGAAGTAGCAGCCCAGCCCAGCACACCCCCCCCTCCCTACAGCTCCGTGGCCTACCCACGAGGCTCCGCCCACCCGGGCCCGAGTCACATGATGTCATCCCAGAGCTCCGACAACTACACCAGCTGCTCATGTGACTCCTGCTGTCCGTCATCACCCTGTAGCTCCTCCCCCTCGTCAGCCCAACTCACGGATGAGACCGACACAAGCCACGCCTCCACGCCCTCCCTCAGCGAGTCTGGCCACGCCCACGCCGCAGTCATGCACAACGAGAGCGTTCCATTTAATGAAAGTGGCCAATCACCTATCGAGGTCGTGCAGGCGGAGCTTCCATGTCCCAAGGGGGCGGGGCTTCCATGCTCCGCCCCCTTGGATTGCAATGGGAACACGAAACCGGTGAAGAACCTCAACACTAGTAGCACAGATAACGTTACTGACATATTAGACGCATCCCAAACCATTAATACTAACAACATCTGTGATGCAAACAATACTAACAGCCCGACGTCGAAGAATATCACCAGCGTTTCGATCTCGTCCTCTTCGTCTCTGCACCTGTTCTCGATCTCTGATCCGCTTGGCGTTCGTCCCGAGCAGAAGAGGGAGGAGCCTGTAGCTCCGCCCCCTCAGTCTCCGCCCAGATCCGCTCTGTTTTCTCCCGGCGTCGAACCCGAGCGCCGTGACTCCGCCGTGAGCGACCTGGACGTCGACCAAACGCACTTCCAGCAGCGACGGCTGACTGGCGACTCTGGCATCGAGGTTTGCCGTTGCCGGGTGGAACCTGAAGAAGAGGATGACGAGGAGGAGGAAGAAGGAGGACACTTACCGGCAGAGTCGGCCATTGGGACGGATGACACTCTTCTTCATGATAGTCCAGATTGTTCGGCCAGAGCCAGACAGATGCCAGACGACGGGGGCGGGAAAGAGGCGTGGCCTGTCTCATCTGTGACTCCGCCCACTGATACGGTCGTCATTGCAATGGAAACCGACTGACCTAGTGCATAAATGAGTGTGAGACTGTAGATCTTAAAATCAGTGACGCTCTGTGAGAGCAACTGTACAGACTGACATTAGAAGCTAACGCATTAAATCTGTGGTCTTAGGGTCACACACTACCGTAAACTTCAGAATAACTAAGATCAAATCAGCAACAAAATAAATCATGTGACACTGAAGACTGGAGTAATGATGCTAAAAATTCAGCTTTGATCACAGGAATAAATTACAATTCACTATATATTCAAACAGCTGATTTAATTTGTAAAAATATTTCACAATTTTTACTGGTTTTTCTTTTTTTTTTGGATCAAATACTGCAGCCTTGGTGAGCAGAAGAGACTTCTCAAAAACATTTATGAATCTTAATTATTCCTCCCTTTTGACCGGTAGTGTGTCTGTTTCTGTTGACAGATACACTAGATCAGAGATGCCCAAAGTTGGCCTGTGATGACCTTTGATTTGGCCCATCATGCAATGGAGGAAAAAACATGCCATCGAAGCATAATTTCATTCCTAATTTATGCATTAAAATGTTTAATATAACCTATAATGCAACACTTTTGTTTGATTTTTGGCCATTCGTAGTGACCTCGCCTTGTGACCTGAAGACACACCTTAAAGAGTGGACAATGTTCTGACTGGACCAGCGGAACGGACCCTTAAAACGCTCCTCTTCTTTCCTACTCTCTCTCTTGACAGTCCGGCTGCTGCTTTTGCTCATTAGTTTTTGAAAAGAACACCGACAGTTGTGCTAAAACAACATACACAAACACCTTCCCATGGAATTGTGGGTAATGCAGAACACGTGCGCGTCATTACCTGAAGGAACCGTTTCTCCAGAACACCAGCTTGGCCAAAACAGATGCTGCATCGCAAACCACTGACAAAGAATCAAGACGACACCTCAGGACATGACTTTTGCTTCGGTTCTCCATTTATTGTGCTTTTTTAATAACATTTGTTTACGTCTTTATGTCAGACATTGAAACGACATTGTTCATTTACGACGCGCAGGCGGGTGAATCTCACGAAGATCACATTTCATGCCGTAATCAAATGATAGAAATAAGAAATTATATTTTGCATTAAGAAAACACCCCATTTTTAGGACCTTAACAATTAAGCACATTTAACCGTTACTGTCATGTGAAAAAATAATATTTGCAATGTATAATATCGGTACGTCATGACAGTATTTGTTCTAATATATAGATTCAAATTTAAAAAGTCATTGTAATAATAATGAATATCTATTGAGAATAATGAAAATGAAAGAAAACACAATAATAATCACGATAATGACCATTCAGAGAAGAAAATGTGATTAAATATCATGAAAAAAATTAGATACTAAAAATGTAACTATACACATTTTTATTATTTAATTTTTAGATATATATAATTACACTGTGTATATATATATATATATATATATATATATATATACAAATTTACAAAATAACATTTAACTTTTACTGTACATGATTCTAACTTTTTTATTTCACGTTTTCGTGAGATTCATTCAGCCTAAAGACAGAATTTGTTGAATCCATCATACATAGATATATATATATGGAAATAGATCTAATTATACATAAGAATAAATCTAGTAGCTTCAGATGAATATATAAGCTCGATATGAAATGATCTCTATTTTGTACGCATGCTGATCGGAGTGTTTGGTGTGCTGCTGTTCAATGTTGTCAGAGGGGTTCTGTGTTCCATCTTAGAATATTGACAGTGTTACCAGCATCACTGTTGCGTTACCATGGCGTTACTATGACGACCCACTCTAGTGTGAGCAATAGAGTGTGTTCGACGTTGATGTGCGGCGCTGTGAACGGTGTAATTCAAACATTTAAAGACTAAACGCTTTACTGAAACCACACAATTAGCAGCCTGTCTTTGTAATCTCTGTTTGCCCAGTGAGTGTGTGTGTGTGTGTGTGTGTGTGTGTGTGTGTGTGTGTGTGTGTGTGTGTGTGTGTGTGTGAGACAGAGACTGATTGTAAATGGTGTTTTATGAATCACTGGTGCTTTAAAGAGAACTGATGAATTGTGATTGATTAAATTAAATGGAATTAATCATTTTGTTTTATTTAATCCATTCGTTAAAAACCATGCACAGAACAGAAACCTTTGACCTACTTCTTGCACAAGGTCAAATATATATATATACACACACACACACACACACACACACACACAGTGTATTTATATTATTTTAATTAAATGAATGTAGGCTATATTTTAGTTTGATAATGTTCAATTTAGATTTGATCTCTTTTTAAAGAAGACAACGCTTGGCAAATTATTGCCGAAGTGAAAAAAGGTTTTAAAAAGTGAACTTAAAAAGTTTTTGGTCATGAAAAATGCACAATAATTCTGGTTTTATTTTTATATGAAACATTTATTTTCCAAAACATGTTTTACTCTAGAACTGAGTTAATCAAAGCCATAAATCTAAACAAGCTGTGCTCCAAATTTGAGGTTGGTATTTCAGAAAATGAGCTTTCAGTGAGATTGTGTTCGGCTGCAGTACCAAACGCTTCCACTAGAGGAAACTCGTCTCTCATTCATTTACAATGCGCTCATTTCTGACCGCGAGAAGCACAAGTGTTTTCTGGACCATTTAACCTTTTCGAAGCATGTCCATGATTTTTTTATGTTCAGATTTCAAGTGCCAAAACCTTTACCAAGTTTCATACCATTCCAATGAAGTAAAAAACTCAAAAGGTAAAATTGTTGGAAGAAAAATGGTTTCTGTTTGAGAGATCAATGGTATGTTTATAATAGCATACTAGCATACTATACTGAAATATATATGTGTACAGGTAGTGTTCGATACACAGGCTTTGCACTTTTATGATGGACAGATGCACTTTTATGATGGATAGATGCACTTTTATGATGGACAGATGCACTTTTATGATGGATAGATGCACTTTTATGATGGACAGATGCACTTGTATGATGATGGATGCACTTTTATGATGGATAGATGCACTTTTATGATGGATAGATGCACTTATGATGGACAGATGCACTTTTATGATGGATAGATGCACTTTTATGATGGATAGATGCACTTATGATGGACAGATGCACTTGTATGATGATGGATGCACTTTTATGATGGATAGATGCACTTGTATGATGGATAGATGCACTTATGATGGACAGATGCACTTTTATGATGGATAGATGCACTTTTATGATGGATAGATGCACTTATGATGGACAGATGCACTTGTATGATGATGGATGCACTTTTATGATGGATAGATGCACTTGTATGATGGATAGATGCACTTATGATGGACAGATGCACTTTTATGATGGATAGATGCACTTTTATGATGGATAGATGCACTTATGATGGACAGATGCACTTTTATGATGGATAGATGCACTTTTATGATGGATAGATGCACTTATGATGGACAGATGCACTTTTATGATGGATAGATGCACTTTTATGATGGATAGATGCACTTGTATGATGGATAGATGCACTTGTATGATGGATAGATGCACTTTTATGATGATAGATGCACTTTTATGATGGATAGATGCACTTTTATGATGGATAGATGCACTTTTATGATGGATAGATGCACTTGTATGATGGATAGATGCACTTTTATGATGGATAGATGCACTTTTATGATGGATAGATGCACATCATGGGTAGATGCACTTTTATGATGGATGGATGGATGGATGGATGCACTTTTATGATGGATAGATGCACTTTTATGATGGATGGATGCACTTTTATGATGGATAGATGCACATCATGGGTAGATGCACTTTTATGATGGATGGATGGATGGATGCACTTTTATGATGGATAGATGCACTTTTATGATGGATAGATGCACTTTTATGATGGATTGATGCACTTTTATCATGGATAGATGCACTTTTATGATGGATAGATGCACTTTTATGATGGATTGATGCACTTTTATCATGGATAGATGCACTTTTATGATGTATAGATGCACTTTCATGATGGATAGATGCACTTTTATGATGGATAGATGCACTTATGAATAGATGCACTTTTATGATGATAGATGCACTTTTATGATGGATGGATGCACTTTTATGATGGATAGATGCACTTTTATGATGGATAGATGCACTTTTATGATGGACAGATGCACTTTTATGATGGATAGATGCACTTTTATAATGGATAGATGCACTTTTATGATGTATAGATGCACTTGTATGATGGATAGATGCACTTTTATGATGGATAGATGCACTTTTATGATGGATAGATGCACTTATCATGGGTAGATGCACTTTTATGATGGATGGATGGATGCACTTTTATGATGGATGGATGGATGCACTTTTATGATGGATAGATGCACTTTTATGATGGATTGATGCACTTTTATCATGGATAGATGCACTTTTATGATGGATAGATGCACTTTTATGATGGATAGATGCACTTATCATGGATAGATGCACTTTTATGATGGATGGATGCACTTTTATGATGGATGGATGCACTTTTATGATGGATAGATCCACTTTTATGATGGACAGATGCACTTTTATGATGGACAGATGCACTTTTATGATGGATAGATGCACTTTTATGATGGATAGATGCACTTTTATGATGGATGCACTTATGATGTATAGATGCACTTTTATGATGGATAGATGCACTTTCATGATGCATAGATGCACTTTTATGATAGATAGATGCACTTTTTTCATGGATAGATGCACTTTTATGATGGACAGATGCACTTATGATGGATAGATGCACTTTTATGATGGATAGATGCACTTTTTCATGGATAAATGCACTTTCATGATGGATAGATGCATTTAATGGACTTCAAAACAGAAACAGTCATAAAGCTTGGAAAAGCAAGGACATTTTTTAATATAACTCAGATTGTATTCGTCTGAAAGAAGAATGTCATATACACTAGGATGACTTGAGGGAGAGTAAATCATGGGCTAATTTTCATTTTTGGGTGAATTAACCCTTTAAATGATGAATGACTCAGTGCTGCCACCTGGTGTCTAACAGAGGGAACTGCAGTTCGGGGTCAGTGTCGCGGTGTGACTCGAACAGTGTAGCGCTGAGGTTGAAGCACGACTCCGAATCGGCCCGTCAGGTCTGGTAATGAAGCTCCTGATGGGACACTGAAGTCGAAGCGCTGTAGAAGGCGACTGACGAACAGAAACATCTCTATCCTGGCCAGAGATTCTCCCACACACACGCGAGGACCGGCGCCGAACGGGAGAAAATTGGCAGGAGTCGTTCTTTTCCCTGAGTCGTCGAGGAATCGTTCTGTGAAGGGTTCAGAAATCAACATATACAGCTGAAACTACAGTGAAAGTGTTGAGAAAACTGAGACTTAAAGGACAAGTTCGGTATTTTACACTTAAAGCCCTGTTTACAGATCATTTCTGATGAAATAGAACGGTTAAAATTAAAATTTGGACAGATGCTGCTGTCCCGAGAATTTTAGGTTTCTTTCGCGTTCCCCAAAACCTCCAGAATGGGTGTATAGGTGCACTGGAACAATCCTTCCTAATACGCATTAAACTTTCGTTTACAAAGACGTGAAACTGACCGAGTGGTCAGGGGTGTTCACTGATATGCTCACACAAAAATCGCTGCAAAATATGCTTTCCAACAGGTTTTATCGTAGTTTTTGTCTCCTCCATTGACTTGTATTGGATGTGCTGTGAGGTACGGTATTACTCCGCGCCGGAAACTGAAATGGGGTTGTTTTCTTCTTCTTCTTCTTCTTGTGTTTTTTTTTTACGGCGGATCGCAAACTGAAATGCCAGTGGTTTGCTTGCAAAGGTGCTTTATCGCCACCAACTGGGCTGGAGTGTCTATTATTCAAGCTCTCAACGGAAGAATGTACGGGTGTGAGGCGTTTGGAAAAATAGGTCCACAGTTTTACAACGAATGGTAAAACACCTGTTGGAAAGCATCTTTTGCAGCGATGTTTGTGTGAGCATATCAGTGGACACCCCTGACCACTCGGTGAGTTTCACGTCTTTGTAAACGAAAGTTTAATGCGTATTAGGAAGGATTGTTCAAGTGCACCTATACACCCATTCTGGAGGTTTTGGGGAACGCGAAAGAAACCTAAAATTCTCGGGACAGCAGCATCTGTCCAAATTTTAATTTTAACCGTTCTATTTCATCAGAAACGATCTGTAAACAGGGCTTTAAGTGTAAAATACCAAACTTGTCCTTTAATAATTATTTTTTTTATGAATTCTGTTTAAATTGTTACATTAAATTTAGTAATTGAAATGTAATTCATTGTAATCATGAAACTCATACAGTTTAATAATTTATTGAATTTATTGATTTTTTTTATCCAAAATTCCAATATATTTCTCTCAAATTCCTTTTTTTTCCCCCTTGATTACAGATTTGTGCATTTTAATTACATTTGTACAAATCAAAAAAACATGTCTAATTAATTGAAATCATGAGATGTACATTTTTTTTTTTTTTTAATTAAAGTAAAAAAAAAATATATATATTTTAGGGCCCTAATAATAAAACTATAATTTTGAAATGAATGAAATTATAATAATTAAAATCATGTAATTAATTAAAATCATGAAACTCATACAATTTATCAGCAATTTATTGAAAGTTAAATTAAAAATTAACCAAAATTCCATTATATTTCTCCCAAATTCCATGTTTTTCAAGATTTATGTATTTCAATTACACTTGTATTAATCAAAAAGCATGTCTAATTAATTGAAATCATGAGACATCAAATTTTATTAAATTCTATTAAGTTATGTTTATGAAATTGGTTTTATTTTTTCCCAAATTCCATTTTTTCATTTTTCTGGATTCCGTTTCAATGGTTTAATTCATTTTTAGTCATAAAAAAAAAACATGTCAAAACAACTGAATTCATAAAACATTAACAATTAAATCATTAAATATTTTTTACAACAGGGCCCTGTGAAGGGTTTTTTTTTTTCAGAAATTCTGTGTTTTCTGATTTAATGCAAATATATTATCAAAAATAATCAATTTATTAATTATTAGTATTAGTTTGAGTAGTACACTCTACAGTACAACAGTAATATATTTCTGTCATAATTTCTTCAAGTTAAACCAAACTTTTATTTTGGCGGGTTGTAGTTTTCTCACCTGGTCTGAATCTGTCAGGTTCGTCCCAGTGTTTGGGGTCATGATGGATCGCCCACATGTTCACCAAAACCCGGGTTCCTTTGGGAACTGTGTGCCCCCCCAAACTGCAGAAGAGAGGCATTATGGGATATCAAACATCTCTCATCAGCATCAGTATGACCAACTCACTCCATCTCAAATGTGCCTACACGAAGACAACTGTATAGACAGTATATATATATATATATATACACTCACCTAAAGGATTATTAGGAACACCTGTTCAATTTCTCATTAATGCAATTATCTAATCAACCAATCACATGGCAGTTGCTTCAATGCATTTAGGGGTGTGGTCCTGGTCAAGACAATCTCCTGAACTCCAAACTGAATGTCAGAATGGGAAAGAAAGGTGATTTAAGCAATTTTGAGCGTGGCATGGTTGTTGGTGCCAGACGGGCCGGTCTGAGTATTTCACAATCTGCTCAGTTACTGGGATTTTCACGCACAACCATTTCTAGGGTTTACAAAGAATGGTGTGAAAAGGGAAAAACATCCAGTATGCGGCAGTCCTGTGGGCGAAAATGCCTTGTTGATGCTAGAGGTCAGAGGAGAATGGGCCGACTGATTCAAGCTGATAGAAGAGCAACTTTGACTGAAATAACCACTCGTTACAACCGAGGTATGCAGCAAAGCATTTGTGAAGCCACAACACACACAACCTTGAGGCGGATGGGCTACAACAGCAGAAGACCCCACCGGGTACCACTCATCTCCACTACAAATAGGAAAAGGAGGCTACAATTTGCACAAGCTCACCAAAATTGGACAGTTGAAGACTGGAAAAATGTTGCCTGGTCTGATGAGTCTCGATTTCTGTTGAGACATTCAGATGGTAGAGTCAGAATTTGGCGTAAACAGAATGAGAACATGGATCCATCATGCCTTGTTACCACTGTGCAGGCTGGTGGTGGTGGTGTAATGGTGTGGGGGATGTTTTCTTGGCACACTTTAGGCCCCTTAGTGCCAATTGGGCATCGTTTAAATGCCACGGCCTACCTGAGCATTGTTTCTGACCATGTCCATCCCTTTATGACCACCATGTACCCATCCTCTGATGGCTACTTCCAGCAGGATAATGCACCATGTCACAAAGCTCGAATCATTTCAAATTGGTTTCTTGAACATGACAATGAGTTCACTGTACTAAAATGGCCCCCACAGTCACCAGATCTCAACCCAATAGAGCATCTTTGGGATGTGGTGGAACGGGAGCTTCGTGCCCTGGATGTGCATCCCACAAATCTCCATCAACTGCAAGATGCTATCCTATCAATATGGGCCAACATTTCTAAAGAATGCTTTCAGCACCTTGTTGAATCAATGCCACGTAGAGTTAAGGCAGTTCTGAAGGCGAAAGGGGGTCAAACACAGTATTAGTATGGTGTTCCTAATAATCCTTTAGGTGAGTGTATATATATACATATATATAAGACTAAAAGTCTTTTACTTGCTAAAAAAGTCTAATGTAAATCATTTAAGAAGTTTTGCACCACCGAAACATTTCACTGCATGAGCAACGACAAAACCCTGGATCTAACATTCTAATTGTGATGTCTCTCCGTCGCCATGGTAACCAGCAGGGTTGACTCCGCCATTGCCATGGTAACCAGCAGGGTTGACTCCGGTATTGCCATGGTTACCTGGTGTCCTGCATGGCGACGTGTGGGATGAGGATGGGGCTGACGGGTCGGATACGCATCACTTCACACAGGACAGCGTCCAGGAACGGGAGACTCGACCGATCGCTGAGAGACGGAGGACGATCCCGACCCACACACTCATCCAGCTCAGCGTGAACACGATCCTGCACCTGCAGCACAGTGTGTGTGTGAGAGAGAGAGAGTGTGTGAGAGTGTGTGTGTGTGTGTGGTGCAGTAGGAACGCTATAGTCCACAGTAGTGTAGTGTGTGTGTGTGTGTGTGTGTGTGTGTGTGTGTGTGGTGCAGTAGGAACGCTATAGTCCACAGTAGTGTAGTGTGTGTGTGTGTGTGT
>NC_137139.1:34464900-34479900 GCF_949319135.1 Squalius cephalus
GTGTGTACCTGTGTGTGGTGCAGTAGGAACGCTATAGTCCACAGTAGTGTAGTGTTGTGTGTGTGTGTGTGTGTGTGTGTGTGTGTGTGTGTGTGTGTGTGTGTACCTGTGTGTGGTGCAGTAGGAACGCTATAGTCCACAGTAGTGTAGTGTGTGTGTGTGTGTGTGTGTGTGTGTGTGTGTGTGTACCTGTGTGTGGTGCAGTAGGAACGCTATAGTCCACAGTAGTGTAGTGTGTGTGTGTGTGTGTGTGTGTGTGTGTGTGTGTGTGTGTGTGTGTGTGTGTGTGTGTACCTGTGTGTGGTGCAGTAGGAACGCTATAGTCCACAGTAGTGTAGTGTGTGTGTGTGTGTGTGTGTGTGTGTGTGTGTGTACCTGTGTGTGGTGCAGTAGGAACGCTATAGTCCACAGTAGTGTAGTGTGTGTGTGTGTGTGTGTGTGTGTGTGTGTGTGTGTGTGTACCTGTGTGTGGTGCAGTAGGAACGCTATAGTCCACAGTAGTGTAGTGGAGGTCGTCTCGACTCCGGCTCCAAACGCCTCGGCTGCCGTCATGAGCACATGATCCTCAGTGATGTCATCATCCCCACCTGACCCCTTCATCTGACCAATCAGAAGAGCGTCCAGTAGGTCTCGAGGCTCTCCAGGGGTGAGGGTCATCTGCAAGGTCAAAGGTCATGAACATGAACAAAACAGTTATATGTAAAGGCCCGTTATGTTCATTTACACAGCACTTTATAATTATTTATTTGCTTTACAGAAAAAACAGTGTCGTATTCACTTTAAATTATAATTAAAACTTCATTAAAACTTATCTAAAACCCCTGTAAAACTTAATTACATTTTTTCCCAAATTCCATTTTTTTATTCTGTTTTAATGGTTTAATGTTTTAGTCATTAAAAAACATGTAGAATCAATCGAATTTATAAAATATTTTTTTTTATAATTTATTAAATATTTTATTTTATGATTTTTTTATTTTATTTTAAGAAATTCTGTTTTTTCTGGATGTACTATATGATTTAATGCAAATGTATTGTAAAAAATAATCAAATATAGGCATTTTAAAACGTGATCAAATGAAAAGTAACAATTCCTTTTATTAAATTATTAATAAAATTATGATGTCATATTAACTTTAAATTATAATTAAAACTTAAAGCGTCTCTTCAGTGTGTTCATGTTTTTGTCCTCGACGGACTGAACAGAAGAAGTGAACCGTCAAAGAAGGCGGAGCCTCAAAGCCACACCCACCTATTACATCATCAGCAGGGACCAATGGGAGTTCAGAGGTGTTTATGAGCTCAAACACACACTTCACTTTGGCCAGAGAATGTCTAATAGGAAGAGAATTGGCACTCTCTGATTACTTCCGGTTTCTGGACTGGCTGCAGTAACACGTCTCTGTCCATGCGGGGGCGCTCGCAGGCGTCTGTAGAATGAATGGAGGTCTATGGCGCTATACCCATTAAAATCCACTTTTCTCAGGATATCGTTTTTTTTTCTAGTAATTTGAATGTTGTATTCAAAAGGAGATGCAAAGAAATTACACATTGCTGGATGTTCGATTTTTTAGAGTCACTTATTTGCTTTAAAAAGTCTTTTAAAATGTCAATGACGTCATACACATCGTACGACCAGAGATACTGCTTTACGGCAATCCTTCAGTCGCTCTGGTGCTTTCAGCTCTGCACTTTCTTTTCTCTCGAGGCATCGACAACACAGCTGACACAGGTAAACAAACGACACAGCTGACACAGGCAAACACACAACACAGCTGACACAGGTAAACAAACGACACAGCTGACACAGGGAAACACACAACACAGCTGACACAGGGAAACACACAACACAGCTGACACAGGTAAATACACGACACAGCTGACACAGGGAAACACACAACACAGCTGACACAGGGAAACACACAACACAGCTGACACAGGTAAACACACAACACAGCTGACACAGGTAAACACACAACACAGCTGACACAGGGAAACACGACACAGCTGACACAGGTAAACACACGACACAGCTGACACAGGGAAACACACGACACAGCTGACACAGGCAAACACACAACACAGCTGACACAGGGAAACACACAACACAGCTGACACAGGTAAACACAACACAGCTGACACAGGTAAACACACAACACAGCTGACACAGGTAAACACACAACACAGCTGACACAGGGAAACACGACACAGCTGACACAGGTAAACACACGACACAGCTGACACAGGCAAACACACAACACAGCTGACACAGGGAAACACACAACACAGCTGACACAGGTAAACACAACACAGCTGACACAGGCAAACACACGACACAGCTGACACAGGTAAACACACGACACAGCTGACACAGGTAAACACAACACAGCTGACACAGGCAAACACACAACACAGCTGACACAGGTAAACACAACACAGCTGACACAGGCAAACACACAACACAGCTGACACAGGGAAACACAACACAGCTGACACAGGGAAACACACGACACAGCTGACACAGGTAAACACACGACACAGCTGACACAGGTAAACACACGACACAGCTGACACAGGCAAACACACGACACAGCTGACACAGGTAAACACACGACACAGCTGACACAGGTAAACACAACACAGCTGACACAGGCAAACACACAACACAGCTGACACAGGTAAACACAACACAGCTGACACAGGCAAACACACAACACAGCTGACACAGGTAAACACACGACACAGCTGACACAGGTAAACACACGACACAGCTGACACAGGCAAACACACAACACAGCTGACACAGGTAAACACACGACACAGCTGACACAGGGAAACACACGACACAGCTGACACAGGTAAACACACGACACAGCTGACACAGGTAAACACGACACAGCTGACACAGGTAAACACAACACAGCTGACACAGGCAAACACACAACACAGCTGACACAGGTAAACACAACACAGCTGACACAGGCAAACACACGACACAGCTGACACAGGTAAACACACGACACAGCTGACACAGGTAAACACACGACACAGCTGACACAGGTAAACACACGACACAGCTGACACAGGTAAACACAACACAGCTGACACAGGGAAACACACAACACAGCTGACACAGGTAAACACACAACACAGCTGACACAGGTAAACACACGACACAGCTGACACAGGTAAACACACGACACAGCTGACACAGGCAAACGCACAACACAGCTGACACAGGGAAACACACAACACAGCTGACACAGGCAAACACACAACACAGCTGACACAGGCAAACACACAACACAGCTGACACAGGGAAACACACAACACAGCTGACACAGGTAAACACACAACACAGCTGACACAGGCAAACACACGACACAGCTGACACAGGTAAACACACGACACAGCTGACACAGGTAAACACACGACACAGCTGACACAGGTAAACACACAACACAGCTGACACAGGTAAACACACGACACAGCTGACACAGGTAAACACACAACACAACACAGCTGACACAGGTAAATACACAACACAGCTGACACAGGTAAACACACAACACAGCTGACACAGGCAAACACACAACACAGCCGACACAGGCAAACACACAACACAGCTGACACAGGCAAACACACAACACAGGTTAACACACAACACAGCTGACACAGGTAAACACACAACACAGCTGACACAGGTAAACACACAACACAGCTGACACAGGTAAACACACAACACAGCCGACACAGGTAAACACACAACACAGCTGACACAGGTAAACACACAACACAGCCGACACAGGTAAACACACGACACAGGGAAACACACAGCACAGCTGACACAGGTAAACACACGACACAGCTGACACAGGCAAACACACAACACAGCTGACACAGGCAAACACACAACACAGCTGACACAGGCAAACACACAACACAGCCGACACAGGCAAACACACAACACAGCTGACACAGGTAAACACACAACACAGCTGACACAGGCAAACACACAACACAGCCGACACAGGCAAACACACAACACAGCTGACACAGGTAAACACACAACACAGGTTAACACACAACACAGCTGACACAGGTAAACACACAACACAGCTGACACAGGTAAACACACAACACAGCTGACACAGGTAAACACACAGCTGACACAGGCAAACACACAACACAGCCGACACAGGCAAACACACAACACAGCTGACACAGGCAAACACACAACACAGGTTAACACACAACACAGCTGACACAGGTAAACACACAACACAGCTGACACAGGTAAACACACAACACAGCTGACACAGGTAAACACACAACACAGCCGACACAGGTAAACACACAACACAGCTGACACAGGTAAACACACAACACAGCCGACACAGGTAAACACACAGCACAGCTGACACAGGTAAACACACGACACAGCTGACACAGGCAAACACACAACACAGCTGACACAGGCAAACACACAACACAGCTGACACAGGCAAACACACAACACAGCCGACACAGGCAAACACACAACACAGCTGACACAGGTAAACACACAACACAGCTGACACAGGTAAACACACAACACAGGTTAACACACAACACAGCTGACACAGGTAAACACACAACACAGCTGACACAGGTAAACACACAACACAGCTGACACAGGCAAACACACAACACAGCTGACCCGACACAGGGAAACACACAACACAGCTGACACAGGGAAACACACGACACAGCCGACACAGGCAAACACACAACACAGCCGACACAGGCAAACACACAACACAGCTGACACAGGCAAACACACAACACAGCCGACACAGGGAAACACACAACACAGCTGACACAGGCAAACACACAACACAGCTGACACAGGCAAACACACAACACAGCCGACACAGGGAAACACACAACACAGCCGACACAGGTAAACACACAACACAGCCGACACAGGTAAACACACAACACAGCCGACACAGGGAAACACACGACACAGCTGACACAGGTAAACACACAACACAGGTTAACACACAACACAGCTGACACAGGTAAACACACAACACAGCTGACACAGGTAAACACACAACACAGCTGACACAGGTAAACACACAGCTGACACAGGCAAACACACAACACAGCCGACACAGGCAAACACACAACACAGCTGACACAGGCAAACACACAACACAGGTTAACACACAACACAGCTGACACAGGTAAACACACAACACAGCTGACACAGGTAAACACACAACACAGCTGACACAGGTAAACACACAACACAGCCGACACAGGTAAACACACAACACAGCTGACACAGGTAAACACACAACACAGCCGACACAGGTAAACACACAGCACAGCTGACACAGGTAAACACACGACACAGCTGACACAGGCAAACACACAACACAGCTGACACAGGCAAACACACAACACAGCTGACACAGGCAAACACACAACACAGCCGACACAGGCAAACACACAACACAGCTGACACAGGTAAACACACAACACAGCTGACACAGGTAAACACACAACACAGCTGACACAGGCAAACACACAACACAGCCGACACAGGCAAACACACAACACAGCTGACACAGGTAAACACACAACACAGGTTAACACACAACACAGCTGACACAGGTAAACACACAACACAGCTGACACAGGTAAACACACAACACAGCTGACACAGGTAAACACACAACACAGCTGACACAGGTAACACACAACACAGCTGACACAGGTAAACACACAACACAGCTGACACAGGTAAACACACAACACAGCTGACTCAGGTAAACACACAGCACAGCCGACACAGGCAAACACACAACACAGCTGACACAGGTAAACACACAACACAGCTGACACAGGTAAACACACAACACAGGTTAACACACAACACAGCTGACACAGGTAAACACACAACACAGCTGACACAGGTAAACACACAACACAGCTGACACAGGTAAACACACAACACAGCTGACACAGGTAAACACTGACACAGGTAAACACACAACACAGCTGACACAGGTAAACACACAACACAGCTGACACAGGTAAACACACAACACAGCTGACACAGGGAAACACACAACACGGCTGACACAGGGAAACACACAACACAGCTGACACAGGTAAACACACAACACAGCTGACACAGGTAAACACACGACACAGCTGACACAGGTAAACACACAACACAGCTGACCCGACACAGGGAAACACACAACACAGCTGACACAGGGAAACACACAACACAGCCGACACAGGTAAACACACAACACAGCCGACACAGGGAAACACACAACACAGCCGACACAGGGAGACACACAACACAGCCGACACAGGTAAACACACAACACAGCCGACACAGGTAAACACACAACACAGCCGACACAGGTAAACACACAACACAGCCGACACAGGTAAACACACGACACAGCTGACACAGGGAAACACACGACACAGCTGACACAGGGAAACACACAACACAGCTGACACAGGTAAACACACAACACAACACAGCTGACACAGGGAAACACACAACACAGCCGACACAGGGAAACACACAACACAGCTGACACAGGCAAACACACAACACAGCTGACACAGGGAAACACACAACACAGCCGACACAGGCAAACACACAACACAGCTGACACAGGGAAACACACAACACAGCTGACACAGGTAAACACAACACAGCTGACACAGGTAAACACACAACACAGCTGACACAGGTAAACACACAACACAGCTGACACAGGGAAACACGACACAGCTGACACAGGTAAACACACAACACAGCTGACACAGGCAAACACACAACACAGCTGACACAGGGAAACACACAACACAGCCGACACAGGCAAACACACAACACAGCTGACCCGACACAGGGAAACACACAACACAGCTGACACAGGGAAACACACGACACAGCCGACACAGGCAAACACACAACACAGCCGACACAGGCAAACACACAACACAGCTGACACAGGCAAACACACAACACAGCCGACACAGGGAAACACACAACACAGCCGACACAGGTAAACACACAACACAGCCGACACAGGTAAACACACGACACAGCTGACACAGGGAAACACACGACACAGCTGACACAGGGAAACACACGACACAGCTGACACAGGGAAACACACAACACAACACAGCTGACACAGGTAAACACACAACACAGCCGACACAGGGAAACACACAACACAGCTGACACAGGCAAACACACAACACAGCTGACACAGGGAAACACACAACACAGCCGACACAGGCAAACACACAACACAGCTGACCCGACACAGGGAAACACACAACACAGCTGACACAGGGAAACACACGACACAGCCGACACAGGCAAACACACGACACAGCCGACACAGGCAAACACACAACACAGCTGACACAGGCAAACACACAACACAGCCGACACAGGGAAACACACAACACAGCTGACACAGGCAAACACACAACACAGCTGACACAGGCAAACACACAACACAGCCGACACAGGGAAACACACAACACAGCCGACACAGGTAAACACACAACACAGCCGACACAGGTAAACACACAACACAGCCGACACAGGGAAACACACGACACAGCTGACACAGGGAAACACACGACACAGCTGACACAGGGAAACACACGACACAGCTGACACAGGGAAACACACGACACAGCTGACACAGGGAAACACACAACACAGCTGACACAGGGAAACACACAACACAGCCGACACAGGCAAACACACAACACAGCTGACACAGGCAAACACACAACACAGCCGACACAGGCAAACACACAACACAGCCGACACAGGCAAACACACAACACAGCTGACACAGGGAAACACACAACACAGCTGACACAGGCAAACACACAACACAGCTGACACAGGGAAACACACAACACAGCCGACACAGGGAAACACACAACACAGCCGACACAGGCAAACACACAACACAGCTGACCCGACACAGGGAAACACACAACACAGCTGACACAGGGAAACACACGACACAGCTGACACAGGTAAACACACGACACAGCTGACACAGGGAAACACACGACACAGCTGACACAGGGAAACACACAACACAGCTGACACAGGTAAACACACAACACAACACAGCTGACACAGGGAAACACACAACACAGCCGACACAGGGAAACACACAACACAGCTGACACAGGCAAACACACAACACAGCTGACACAGGGAAACACACAACACAGCCGACACAGGCAAACACACAACACAGCTGACCCGACACAGGGAAACACACAACACAGCTGACACAGGTAAACACACGACACAGCCGACACAGGCAAACACACAACACAGCCGACACAGGCAAACACACAACACAGCTGACACAGGCAAACACACAACACAGCCGACACAGGGAAACACACAACACAGCCGACACAGGTAAACACACAACACAGCCGACACAGGTAAACACACAACACAGCCGACACAGGGAAACACACGACACAGCTGACACAGGGAAACACACGACACAGCTGACACAGGGAAACACACGACACAGCTGACACAGGGAAACACACAACACAGCTGACACAGGGAAACACACAACACAGCTGACACAGGTAAACACACAACACAACACAGCTGACACAGGGAAACACACAACACAGCTGACACAGGGAAACACACGACACAGCTGACACAGGTAAACACACGACACAGCTGACACAGGGAAACACACGACACAGCTGACACAGGGAAACACACAACACAGCTGACACAGGTAAACACACAACACAACACAGCTGACACAGGGAAACACACAACACAGCCGACACAGGGAAACACACAACACAGCTGACACAGGCAAACACACAACACAGCTGACACAGGGAAACACACAACACAGCCGACACAGGCAAACACACAACACAGCTGACCCGACACAGGGAAACACACAACACAGCTGACACAGGTAAACACACGACACAGCCGACACAGGCAAACACACAACACAGCCGACACAGGCAAACACACAACACAGCTGACACAGGCAAACACACAACACAGCCGACACAGGGAAACACACAACACAGCCGACACAGGTAAACACACAACACAGCCGACACAGGTAAACACACAACACAGCCGACACAGGGAAACACACGACACAGCTGACACAGGGAAACACACGACACAGCTGACACAGGGAAACACACGACACAGCTGACACAGGGAAACACACAACACAGCTGACACAGGGAAACACACAACACAGCTGACACAGGTAAACACACAACACAACACAGCTGACACAGGGAAACACACAACACAGCCGACACAGGCAAACACACAACACAGCCGACACAGGCAAACACACAACACAGCTGACACAGGGAAACACACAACACAGCTGACACAGGCAAACACACAACACAGCTGACACAGGGAAACACACAACACAGCCGACACAGGCAAACACACAACACAGCTGACCCGACACAGGGAAACACACAACACAGCTGACACAGGGAAACACACGACACAGCTGACACAGGTAAACACACGACACAGCCGACACAGGCAAACACACAACACAGCCGACACAGGCAAACACACAACACAGCTGACACAGGCAAACACACAACACAGCCGACACAGGGAAACACACAACACAGCCGACACAGGTAAACACACAACACAGCCGACACAGGTAAACACACAACACAGCCGACACAGGGAAACACACGACACAGCTGACACAGGGAAACACACGACACAGCTGACACAGGGAAACACACGACACAGCTGACACAGGGAAACACACAACACAGCTGACACAGGGAAACACACAACACAGCTGACACAGGTAAACACACAACACAACACAGCTGACACAGGGAAACACACAACACAGCCGACACAGGGAAACACAACACAGCTGACACAGGGAAACACACAACACAGCTGACACAGGGAAACACACAACACAGCTGACACAGGCAAACACACAACACAGCTGACCCGACACAGGGAAACACACAACACAGCTGACACAGGGAAACACACGACACAGCTGACACAGGGAAACACACAACACAGCTGACACAGGGAAACACACGACACAGCTGACACAGGGAAACACACAACACAGCTGACACAGGGAAACACACGACACAGCTGACACAGGGAAACACACAACACAGCTGACACAGGTAAACACACGACACAGCCGACACAGGCAAACACACAACACAGCTGACACAGGGAAACACACGTGCTAGAAGAGTTTCTGTTTTGTTGTTTTAAAAGACCATCAAGCGGTATCTCTGGTCATAATCAGTCCTTCACTGACCAATCAGCGTTCATTAGCAGAATGCTAGCGTGTTATGGGCAACAACAACTCAACCTGTAAGAAATCGAAAGGACAGAAGTACTCGTTCATTCAACTTTCGACCTATAACCCATGTTGAACTTGCAAAACCTACAATCAAATCTGAGATTTCTCAACGGCAATCGGGTGAAAGAGACACATTTAGCCGTCTAGCACCATAGACTCCCATTCATTCTGCACTCGCCCGTGATCGCCCCCAGTGGAGCTCTGGTGGAACTACAACCACAATTCGGTACAATAGGACTTAATAGGGAGTGGCCAAGCTCTCTGTAGACGGGCTCTGCTTTGGCCTGATTTTGTTCGAAATGACGTCACACCAGTTCCTTCACAATAAGTGTGTGTTTACCTTGTGCTCCTGTAGTTTCTTGCGCAGGAGTTGATCTCTCACAGAAACACATTCCTTCAGCTTCTTCAGGTCTTTGTTGGGGAAAATCTGATTAAATCAAATAAAGATAAATATACAGTGCAAACATACACTGCCGCTCAAAGGTTTTAGATCGGTATGATTTTTTATGATTTTAAGCGAAGTCTAAAAACTTCCGTTTTTGCGGTCGCTCTGTATATCTCTACGGCATCACTGTCCAGGAGTGATTCGCTTTTGAAGTGGATTTACTTAATGTAAAGTTAACGAAAGTTATCATGAGGACTGTAATGTTTAAAGCAGATGTCTTAACAAATATCAGTAGACCGGGAAGATTTTAAATCAGTTGTGTACATTTTATTTTTCAGGATTTTTTTGACGAATAGAAAGTTTAAAAGAACAGCATTTATCTGAAATAGAATCTTTTGTAACATTATAAATGTCTTTACTGTCACTTTTGATCAATTTAACTCATCCTTGATGAATAAAAGTATTGATTTCTTTTATTTCTTTCCCCCCAAAAATAAAATATAAATTCTTACTGACCCCAAACTTTTGAACGGTAGTGTTTAATGTTACAAAAGCTTCTATTTCAGATAAATGATGTTCTTTTGAACTTTCTATTCATCAAAGAGTCCTGAAATAAAAATCTAAATAACTGTTTTCAACACTGATAATAATCATAAATGTTTTTTGAGCATCAAATCCCTGGAGTAATGATGCTGAAAATTCAGCTTTGATCACAGGAATAAATTATACTTTATATTCTATATATTCACATAGAAAACAGTTATTTTAAACTGTCATAATATTTTACAATATTACTCTTTTTTTGTATTTTTAATCAAATAAACGCAGCCTTGGTGAGCAGAAGAGACTCTTTTAAAAACATTAAAATCTTCCCAATCCCAAACGTTTGACTGGTCGTGTACAACACACACATGATATTGAAAGTGATTGTAATACGGTAGTGTAACTGGACACACACTCTGAGCCAGGGAAAGATGTCGACGAGTCCTCCTCTGGCGATGGTCTGCACGATCCCGTCGTTATAATCCATGACCTTCAGGAGTTCGGGATCGTTCGGCTGATACGAGGAGCTGAACACCAGTCGACAGATGACGTTAGTGACGGCCCGCATCAGGACCGGACTCAGATCTGAACTCTGACCCCTGAGGGACCCGAGCTCCTCACACAGACTGTCTGCGGCCTCTTGAACTGACACACACACACACACACACATACACAAGTCAAGTCAAGTCTCATACTGCTTTTATGCTGATTTAATTTTTACTTTTGAAAAAGCATTTTTTACAGTAACGACAATCAGCACTGAGAATATCTAGTATAAAGATTACAGTGATGACAATGTGTTTAAATGCCAAAAACGACATGCAAATTAATTTTCGACATGCAAAATATTTGGTTTAAGGGTTTAAAATTCCAGAAATTGTTTGATATGAATATGAACAGACTTCCAAGTCAAGGATAAAAAAATAAGGGATTCAGAGGGAGGTTTCATGTTTGACTTGTGATGTGCTTCTTTTATTTACTTGTTTTGAATAATCCCTGTAATGTTGGGGACATTTACTGTAATATTCAACAATATTATTGATCTGCCTGCATTGACAGCATTATACAAGAACTGAACTGATCTGGACGTTGACATCACTGTTTATGCCAGAGCGGCTATATATAGATAGATAGATAGATAGATAGAGATATATATATATATATATATATATATATATATATATATATATATATATATATATATATATATATATATATATATAAATGAACTAAATTAATAACTTTTTTACATCAAAAATGAACCATCGCTGAACTGACTTAAGCTGGACTGTGACACTATTTTCTTCTAGAAACACACTCTGTTTCATTATTTTCCTGTTATCTCTGTGAAGCTGCTCTGAAACAATCTGTACTGTAAAAAGTGCTGTATAAATAAAGGTGACTTGACTTGTAATGCCTAAAATAAAAAAGAAAAGAAAAAGAAAGAAAAAGAAAAATGACCGTTTGGAAAGTTTGGAAACATTTATTTGATCAAAAATACAGAAAAAATGTAATATTGTGATATAATATTACAACTTAAAATAATTGGTTTTCAGTTTATTATACTTTAAATTATCATTTATTCCTGTGATGCATTTTCAGGATCATTACTAATTGAAAACCAATTATTTTAATTGTAATAATTTATCACAATATTTAAAAAAAAATCTGTATTTTTGATCAAATAAATGCAGGCTTGATGAGCAGAAGAAACTTCTTTCAAAAACATTAAAAATAGTAATGTGTCCAAACTTTTGGCCTGTACTTTATGTAGAGTGTAAAGTTCACCGATGGTCTGTAGTTTACTGGATCCCTCTCCAAACAGTGTGAACGAGGAGTGAACCAGTCGCCGGTGGTTCTTCCACAGCGGACTGTAGTCGGCAAACGCAATATCCTTCCCACCCTGAGTCAACAGATCTGTGGTAACCTTGACAACCACACACACACACACACACACACACACACACACACACACACACACACAGAGAGAGAGATTAGAAACTACAGGAAAGTCAAGAGCCGCTGCTTTAAACCGACTTGAACTATTTAATAACAAATGTTGATCAATGTGAAAATGTTACAGGGTAAATTCATGAACACAGACACAGGTCATACTTCACCCTAGAGCCAAAAATATATATGGTTATAAAATAATATATATATTCATATATAGTAATAATATATTTTGTACATACACATGTACAAAATACACTATTATGCAAAATATCTACAGTTTCTACATGCAAAATGTAATTCACATTAGAGTTTGGTTGAAAATGGGTTTAAATGTCATGAATTTTAGTGTCATAATGCAAAATATTTAAGTTTTCTACATGTAAAAATTTTAATATATATATTTTGCATTACTTTCATCACAAATAAGCTCACTTAACCCTTCACTTCACTTTTATTACAGCAATGTAAATAAATATACATTCTCATTACTGTAATGCAAAAGATTAGTAATTCTGAAGTACTGACATATAAAATAATATTTGTTATTCTGCCTTTTTGCTCATTTAAATAAAAAGTATTGTATTACACTTTTTTACTGTAACACCATCGACAATTAACACTGAGAATATTGGAAATTACAACTAAAAAGATAAAGTAGCAGAATTTAATTTTGTTACATTACAGTAATGAGAATTTAGTTGAAAATGGGTTTAAATGTCATGAATTTTAGTGTCATAATGCAAAAATATCTACATTTTCTACATGCAAAATTAAATTCACATTACAGTTTAGTTGAAAATGTGTTTAAATATTAATTTTATTGGCAACGCAAAAAATATCAAAATTTCCTACATGTAAAAATTTAATATTTTTGTTGAAAATGTGTTTAAATGTCTTGAATATTTTGCATTATGACACTATAATTCATGACATCTAAACACATTTTCAACCAAACTGTAATGTATACAATTCTTACATGTAGAAAATATTTTGGTTTTTTTTGCATTATGACACAATAATTCATGACATCTAAATAGATTTTCAACCAGATTGTATTATACAAACTGTATTATACAATGTGAATTATATTTTGCATGTAGAAAATATAGATATTTTTTCATTACGGCACTAAAACCTACATTTTCAACATGCAACATTTTTTTCACTTTACAGTTTTTATTTATTTTATTTTTTTATAGTGTCATAATGCAAAAAAAATCTAGATTTTCTACATGCAAAATTTAATTCACATTGCAATTTGGTTGAAAATGTTGTTAAATATCATGAATTTTAGTGTCAATGAAAAAAATATCACGTAAAAAAATATCAATGTTTTATTACACTACAATTTTTTAGAAAATGTGTTTAAATGTCATGAATTTTAATTTTATAATGCAAAAAATATCTACAATTTCTACACGTAAAATTTATTTCACATTAAAGTTTGGTTGATTTTTTTTTAAATGTCATGATTTATAGTGTCATGATGCTAAAAAAAGACATTTTCTACATGCAAAATGTAATTTCTTATTTTCTTTTGGTTTAGGAGTGAAATCAGTCTTTTAAATCAGTTTTAAATGACATTCTCTTAAATGAAAAGCTATTAAGTGTATGAACACACACACACACTCACATTATTCCATAACTCCTGTCGTCCTCTACTCACCA
>NC_137139.1:34484900-34499900 GCF_949319135.1 Squalius cephalus
CCTCGCGATTCGGAGACCCCCCTCGCCCCTTATCTATCTCAAAGTTTGCTCTTAATAGTCTATTTATGAACACATTAATGACCGAAAACAAAACCAGCATTCATTCTTCATCCATCAGCTAAAATGAAGAGAAAACCGCGGCAAATCATCGTCTAAACGAGTCATTGAATCAATTACTCAAGTGAATCGGTTAAAACGGCTGATTCATTCAGGGACAAAGCAGAAGTGAGTGAATCGTTGAGTCATTCATCAGAACGATTCGTTAAAAAAACGCAGATTCATTCAGTGGGAAACTGAAACTGTGTTGCTGATATTTAATCAATATCACTTTTGCAAACTTTTTCTCAAGTGATATTGCTTATAAATATTAAAAACAAGAACTTGTATTGAGACTTTTTTTGTACCATGTCTTAGTTTTTGGAAGCAGTTTTATTAATTTTGGTGTCATTTTTTCCTCAAGGGAATTTTTTGTGGTATTTATATTTAAAGTAGGGCTGTCAAACGATTAATCGCGATTAATCGCATCCAAAATAAAAGTTTGTGTTTACATAATATATGTGTGTGTACTGTGTATAAATTATTTTCTATATATAAATACACACACATGCATGTATATTTAAGAAAAATGTGTTATTTATATATAATATAAATTATATATAATATAAATATATATACACAGTATATATTTCTTCAATATATACATGCATGTGTGTGTATTTATATATAGAAAATACTTTTTATTTAGTAGTTTTATATTTCTTTAGTAGTTTTATATTTCTCCGTCGTTTTATTTAAAGGAAAAAATAATTACAGGATTATAAGAACGGTAAAAGAAGAATTATAGTTATGAAGTATTAAATTTAAACTTTTTGCAAATATATATATTTTTAAATATGCACACATTCTCTTTATACATACGTCTAACATATCAGAAAAGCACAATGTTTGCATCACTATATATAACTATCAGTCGTTGAACATTTCTATAATGAAATAGTTAAATAGTCAAATATTAAATGTTTAACAATTCTGAACAGTGAGGCCCGCCTTCTTTGATCTGATTGGCCAGCATCTCAATCATTTTTGACACTGAAAAGCGCTGATGCTGACTAGCATTGCGAACAACATAATCGAATTAAAAACGACGGAGAAATATAAAACTACTTATTTAAACAATTTTGATTATACAAACAACATATTTTAAGTTTATTGCAAAATATGCTTATAAATACAAATATTTCAGTATTACGACTAGATTACGTCATTCGCAGTGATTCATGGGAGTGGGCGGGGCTAAAGAGCTCTTTTGCCGCGGTGTGCTTGTTTTGAGTTTCTGATTGGTGGAATTTTCTGTACAGCATCGTCGCTAATGTAGTTTTCAACACGAATTACACTGGTAAACATGGTAATTTTTTAAAAAATAAGCTGATATAAATAATGCAGACTCACAACTTTAACAAAAGCATATGCCAACCATCGATTAACAACCACCATTTGGAAGCATTCATTTTCAGAGTGTATCATTTTACAGTGTTTTTCTGCATTTTTTACATGACACATTCTTCCTCATAGATGTTTGTACATGCATTACTGTCACTCACAAGGGCTTCTCGCTCACCCCCAGCTGAGCGCGTGCCCGCGTCTGCAGATCTCGCGGGGGCGACCATATATTTTTGGCGGGAATGCCTCGCGTTTGACAGCTGCCGGTACCGGGAACGGGCTGCCCCGGAGCTCTCCCACGCCTGCCGATTCAGCGCTCTGTAACGATAGAAATGTCACCTAAAAATTGATGAATCACGTGCGACAAGCAGTCACAGACGCCTCGCGGTTCTCCTTTATAGACTGAACCATGTTTGGTCTCGGTTTCCGGAAACAGAAACATGCCTGTACAGTATATATAGGCTATACATGTCTAGCTTATAGCCCTATAAATATATGCATGCATATTGTCATCAAAATGACTCAAAAACTGGACTAATTTACCTGAATTTACCATATAATATATATTTTGTAAACATACTTTACTCACTCACTCAGTAAACGTCATCAACTTATAATATTTGAAATCCTATTTGAAAAAGTTGTTTGAGAAATCACTCTAGAATAAAACAAATAAATCCAATGACTTTTGACACTAGATTCTCTTACAAGATGTTTGGATTTGTTTCACCTTTTGTAAAGTGCATGCATTGCATATAGAAGAATAAAGCTTGCATATAATCTTAGCTCAGGTGATTTTTAATGAATGAAAACTAATAGGTTAATTTCAAGTTTATTTATTATTATTATACATATACAGAAAGTCTTCATAGGTGTACTGCCAAAAAAAATCATTCTTGGTCAGTATCATTATCATTCCTCCCACTAAACACCTTACAAAATGAATCCATTTGTTTCTTATTTCACAGCAGTGTTGTATATTAGCATGAAACGGGCATCCAGAACTCCACCTGAGTCTCACAATCTAATAAACGAAATCTCCATGGGTGCTGAAGGCTGTTATCAAAGAGCGCCAAAGCAATTTTATGACTCATATTTGAAAACATGGTCACAGATGCAGCTGCAGTCCAAATATGCGCCACGGCTCATTAGATGCTCTGGAGAAATGAAGCATTACATAACACATGATAAAATGAGGCACAACTCAACAATTCAGCAGAGATTTTTAATCTTAGGCACGCTTTTACCGTATATGATCTCACACCGTTTGCATTCATGCAGTGTTTATGTTTATGTAACGTGAACTCCTACTGGCGATATGAACGTGCACAAACATAATAAAGCACATCTTTGAGTGTCTGTTTGATTTAGCATGGCATTTAGATGCATCCAGCAATGCACTGCACACGGGAAAGCTGTATGCATGTGTGTGTATGCAGAACTATCGCTGTCCGCGGTGCTGAACTGATGCATAAACCGCAAAATGTCGCTAGATTGTCGCTGTCCGCGGTGCTGAACTGATGCATAACCAGCAACATGTCGCAAGATTATCGCTGTCCGCGGTGCTGAACCGATGCATAAACCTCAAAATGTCGCTGTCCGCGGTGCTGAAATGATGCATAAACCGCAAAATGTCGCTTGATTGTCGCTGTCCGCGGTGCTGAACTGATGCATAAAACGCAAAATGTCGCGAACTGTCGCTGCCCGTGGTGCTGAACGGATGCATAATGGAATAAGCTTCCCTTTACAAAGCATCAGCCCGCGGCATTAAGAAAAGGGAACAAAGTTGATGCAGATCAACAGTTAGGAGCACTGTCCCCATTGGGACTGATTGGTGTAGATCCAAAACAAAACATACAGTTTTCCTGTACCAAATCACTCTGAATGCATGCAACTGAGGCTTGTTTGTCGTTATAGGTCTGTTATCTCCGCATTGCTCGCTGTTTTCATTGTTTTACTGTCTCTATTATCGCTCATCTCATCGTTTGAACCCATCAGATCGTCTGTCAAAAGTCACCCGGGGCTCTTTCAGTCTGACACTGTTCCATTGCGAACATAATGGCCGCCTGTCATTCACAAACGCGCCTCATTTTTTCCGCAATGGTCTTCAGGAAAGTCTCCGCTACGTCACGCCCCTGTGCCCATTTTCGGAGGGGAACCCCGTCACATCCTCTGGCCATATTTGGGCAAGAGCCGTCCAAAGTCTGTACACGGCGGGGAATCCTCCCGCTGACGTAGATGAGCGGTGGGCGGGGCCTCGGTCGAGCCGAACAGTATAAAAGGGGGATGAGGAATTCCAGTAAAACGAATCGACGGAGAGCAGAACCTGAAGGAAGCCAAACGAGCTATTACTGCAACAAGAAAAAGGGAATCCCAAAGCATTATCTTGAAGGATTGCCTTATTATTCCCACGACATTCCTTGTGGATTTTTTTTGCTTCGTATTCAAATCGACACTATGCTGAACACGGTGGACTTCAGCGCTTTGGATCTGCTTTGCGCTCAAACGTTTCCTCTGGAGGAACAATCTTCCCCTCAGAATCAACCTGATGCTGGTGAGTACATAATACATCCTTTTTATACAGCCTGACTTAATGCAATGCAGTGATGCACAACAAAATAGTAAAATTAGATGCAATGCACCTGGGAACCCTCTTAAAAATAAAGGTTCTTTATTGGCATCGATGGTTGAACCATTAACATCCATAGAATCTTTCCATTCCACAAAATGTTCTTTATTGGCATCGATGGTTCCATAAAAAACCTTCAACCTCCATGGAATCTTTCCATTCCACAAAAGGTTCTTTAGATTTTTAAAATGTTCTTTACACCAAGAACTGATCACTGAAAGGGAACCAAAATGGTTCTTCTATCTATCTATGGCATCGCTGCAAAAACCTTTATTTTTAAGAGTGTACATATTGTAAAATGACATGCAATGCACAAAATGTAACCGCACATTCTGAAACGTAAGAATCAATCATTAGACATCATGAGTTAGGATGTGCTGATGCAGTGAGTCAACATTATGTAACGCATCCCTCTCCTCTTTCTCTCGCAGCTCTCGGTCTGTTGAAGCCTAAAGCAGAGCCGATGGACGCCGGTTTTCCCGATTGTTCCAGCGACGGGTTCCCTCCGTCTCCGCAGTTCTACACCGGCAGCTTCTACACGGAGACCGGCCCGTACAGCGCGGACGCGCTTCTCAACATCCTCACGGAGATCGTCGGCATCTCCACAGCTCCCGATAACTTCCCGGGAATGTCTCGTGGGAGCGCGCTCTCACGCCAGGAGTCGCTGTTATCCACCGGGAGCTCGTTGGGATCACCGGAATCACTCTGCAACGACTCGTCGGATGAGTTCGCGGACGTGAGTGCGCAACAGTTGACGATTAAGAGCGAGTTTGGGAGCAGTTGCAACGGCGGGGATCTTTTCGATGGCTTCGTTACTTCTCACGAGCCTTCGGATCTGGACGACATCATTGACCTGCTCTCTCCACTGGGTCCCGAGACGGACTCGATTTTGGACACGTGGATCAAGCAAGAGCCCTTGGAACAAGCAAGCGCGCTTAACTTTTCACCGAACTTCCAGATTCCCGCAACAGCAGCAACTACCCATGAAAACAGCCTTTATAGGAGCATCGCGTTCCCAGGATTCGGCTGCGCAACGACCGCGCTCGCCGACGCGCTGGACTCGCTTCTCTCCACCAACACGCTCGCGCAAAGAAGCAAACCGCGCGCTAGGAAAGGCGCGCCCCGCGAGAAGCCATTCTCCTGCCCGATTGAGAACTGCGAGCGTCGCTTTTCCCGCTCCGACGAGCTCAATCGCCACGTGCGCATTCACACCGGACACAAGCCCTTCCAGTGCCGCGTGTGCCTGCGTTGCTTCAGCCGCAGCGACCATCTCACCACTCACATGCGCACGCACACCGGAGAGAAGCCGTTCTCCTGCGACGTGTGCGGGCGTCGCTTCGCTCGCAGCGACGAGAGGAAGCGGCACGGTCGCGTGCATCTCAAACAACGCGAGAGGATGCAGCAGAAAACTGAGCTTCTCGCCGCGTGCCCGTTCGAGCTCCAGTGCGCGTGAGCGCCAGTTCCCTCTCAATCGGTTCTGCCCGTTCTGTGAAGTTTATGGCTCGAGCGCAACGCGGTTCAATGCAAGAGACGCTGAGCTGGAGGAGGACGCGTCTGAAGCGGGGCGAGCGTCACACGCGATGTGTTGATGATGAAGCGTGAGCCTGGCATGCGGATGAATGAACGCTTATAAACACTCATTTACTGTCTGCAAAGCCAGACGCGTTTCAGCACTTCCGGTGGACAGCAACACACACTCTCAGTTTAACGCACAAACGCGAGATGGAAATGTCGGAGAAGGCTGATGACTCGAACCTCATGTTGTTTATGAAATATGCATGTCTTGATGTAAACGTGCACTTGTGTTACCCTGCTGTGGCATGCAACACGTGATGTCCGATTTAACTTGTATTTTGATACATCACTTTATAAAGCACACGAGAAGAGCTCTATATATTTGTACGTTATTGATTGTAATTTTTGTATCGTCGATTTTCAAGAGAGTATAGAAAAAAAATCTATCTTATAGGTTTTCATAAGTGATTGTATTCCACTTTCGACAGTAGAATGTGTTCGGTTGGTTCTTGGGAACCTGATGCGCTAACTATAGAGTATTTATTTAAACTTCAACATCGTAGTTGAGTTGCAGTAGCACACTGAGATGTGCAGAATCACTTCCGGTTTCTTCTGGAATCGCTGTTGTTGTCTATTTGCCTTTGAAAACTGTTCTCGTGCAATGAAACGCTGTTAAATGCCTTGTGGATATTTGAGGCTACTGAATGTTTCAAATAAAACTTTATTTATTGACATTACTTTAATGGTTGTGTTTATGGTGATATCTTACCTAAAACTAAACACACATCAGAAAACTAAAGTCTGGACACACACACTCATTATATATTAGTGCTACTTTACACATTTTACAGTACTCTGTAACATCTAATTTAACTGGTTTTATTAATCAAGTGAAAAATATATTATTTAGTATTGCTGAATTAACCCAAGTAGGCTCATTTATACCAACAAAATAACATTTAATGGGTTAAATCAAGAAAAAAATGATAGTTTAGTAGTAAATTCATCAAAACTATGAAATATTACGCATGTCCAAACTTTTGGTGCATAAGCCAAACATAATATAACAAAATAGTATATAAATCAACAAAACAATGAATTTTATTTTTTACACAAGGAAAAATATAAATATACATTAAACTTCATTACTTTACACAATTCATTACATAATTGTTTTTATATTGTACTTTTCCTTTATTGCATTTAGGATTCAAATTTTATAGTTAATCAAATTAAAATAACGATAAATAATAAAGTTGTCATAACACTGTAAAAATTAAGAAAAATGTTTGTTTATATATATATATATATATATATATATATATATATATATATATATAGTACTTTTCCTATATTGTTGTGATCAATCAGATAATAGGGTTCAAAATTCACACAGACAATTAAATAAATACATTAATTAATTAATTAAGTTTTTAATTTGTAAAAAATATTGAAGAATCGTTTTTATATTGTACTTTTCCTATATTTTAGCGATTAAACAAATTTCATACAGGAAATAAAACAAAGAAAAACGAATGAATGAAGGAATAAATAAAGTAAGCTCGTCATTAATGTAAAAATATTGTAAAATTAAGTTGTTTTTATATTGCACATTTCCTATATTGTATAGAGGATTCGTATTTCATACAGGCAATAAAATAAACGTAAAAAAATTGAATACAGACAATAGATAAATCAAGTTTTTTAATATTATAAATAAATAACTTTAATATATAATACCTTTCCTATATTTTAACGGTGACACTTTACAATAAGGTTCATTAGCTAACATTAGTTAACATAAACTAATAATGAACTGCATTTATACAGCATTTATTAATCTTTGTTGATGTTAATTTCAACATTTAATAATACTTTATTAAAATCTTGTTAACATTAGTTAATGCACTGTGAACTAACATGAACAAACAATGAACAGCTTTATTAACTAACGTTAACAAAGATGAACAAATACAGTAACAAATGGATTGCTCATGGTTAGTTCATGTTAATCATGTTCATACATTAACTAATGTTAACTAATGGACCTTATTGTAAAGTGTTACCATTTTAGCAATTAAACAATTCACCTTATTGTTTTTATATTAAACGCATACGGTGAAATAACAGCGTATTTCGAACAAACCCAATCGTTCCAGATTCAGAGCTTCAGCACCACAAGTCATGTGGCCAGCGCCGCGCGTGCACAGGCGCGTGCCCGACGCTCGTGTGCACACAGATGCGTTTTCTTACCTCTTTTCTTACGGTCCTCCAGTAGTGACGTCAGAGGCTGCTCGTGCACGGACGGTCTCGATGAGTTTTGCGGGTCTGTGGAAGACAAGAGTCCAGACAGAGTGAAAGCACGGACGCGTCGGATGAGTGTCGGAACCGGAGAACCGGAGAACCGGTGGGTTTTACTGACGGGGTCGGTGAGCATGAAAACTCATACTGACATGATTAATGCTGCACATGCATGTGAAGAACAGGCTGAGCTCGCGCTGCATGCTTATGGATGATGCACGTGAAGTTACTGGGCTGGGTCGCGTGCATGATTCACACTCACACACATCAGACAGATTCCGATGCAAGACGAGCTGATGAAGAGATGATGACCAAATTCATTCACTTTCTATGGCGCCTGTATATTTTTCCTTACATCACGATCGCGATGATAAAACAACATAAACCTTAAATGAGAAATAAATTGGCTCTTTAGGCTGAAGAGTGTGCATTTTCATGATTGATGTGCACATGCATATTTCTGGACTGTATTTCATGATCACGGTGTAATGGAGCTAGACTCGGACAGCTTTGTCTTCATCATATTCATGCGGAACTAATGCGGAGCGCGCGCACAGAGTCATGCATGAATTCCGATACGTCACTTAGAATCTTTCACACACACACACGCGCGCGCTCACAGTTCACTTCATGAACCGGTTGAACTTATGTTGAAAATATAATTTACATCGATATGACATCAATAATTCTTCATTAGTCAAACTTTTAAATGGTAGTGTTTATTGAAACCCATTATAGCATTCTGGGAATAAAGTGTTCCACACACACACTCACACACACTTACAGAGAGATGGAGAGACAATTACTACATGCCTGATATCCCAGTAGACACATAATTAGATACATGAATAAAGTAAAACAACAAACATCAAAGAGAGGGTGATGCAAGACAATGAAATATATATGTGGCGATGTTGCTATATAGAGCGACATGATTTATTTAAACAATTGTGAGACATACCTTGAACAAATACATACCCTAAAACAACACAAGGGTACCAGTGGCCGTCCAGGGACTCTAAACATGATCAAAGGAGAAAAAACACTTTATACTTACTGTGCATTGGTAACATGATGTAACATGAGTTTAACGAGTGTAGAGGTAACATGAGTGTATGGAGTGTAGATGTAACATGACTGTATCAAGTGTAGATGTAACACGAGTGTAACAAGTGTAGATGTAGCATTAGTGTAACAAGTGTAGATATAGCATTAGTGTAACAAGTGTAGATGTAACATGAGTGTATGGAGTGTAGATGTAACATGAGTGTATCAAGTGTAGAAGTAAATGAGTGCAACGAGTGTAGATGTAACATGAGTGTATGGAGTGTAGATGTAACACGAGTGTAACAAGTGTAGATGTAGCATTAGTGTAACGAGTGTAGATGTAACACGAGTGTAACAAGTGTAGATGTAGCATGAGTGTAACAAGTGTAGATGTAGCATGAGTGTAACGAGTGTAGAGGTAACATGAGTGTATGAAGTGTAGATGTAACATGAGTGTAACAAGTGTAGATGTAACATGAGTGTATGAAGTGTAGATGTAGCATTAGTGTAACAAGTGTAGATGTAGCATGTGTAACAAGTGATGTAACATGAGTGTAACAAGTGTAGATGTAGCATTAGTGTAACGAGTGTAGAGGTAACATGAGTGTAACAAGTGATGTAACATGAGTGTAACAAGTGTAGATGTAGCATTAGTGTAACGAGTGTAGAGGTAACATGAGTGTATGAAGTGTAGATGTAACATGAGTGTAACGTGTGTAGATGTAACATGAGTGTATGAAGTGTAGATGTAGCATTAGTGTAACGAGTGTAGATGTAGCATGTGTAACAAGTGATGTAACATGAGTGTAACAAGTGTAGATGTAGCATTAGTGTAACGAGTGTAGAGGTAACATGAGTGTAACAAGTGATGTAACATGAGTGTAACAAGTGTAGATGTAGCATTAGTGTAACGAGTGTAGAGGTAACATGAGTGTAACAAGTGTAGATGTAACATGAGTGTATGAAGTGTAGATGTAGCATTAGTGTAACAAGTGTAGATGTAGCATGTGTAACAAGTGTAGATGTAGCATTAGTGTAACGAGTGTAGAGGTAACATGAGTGTAACAAGTGATGTAACATGAGTGTAACAAGTGTAGATGTAGCATGAGTGTAACGAGTGTAGAGGTAACATGAGTGTATGAAGTGTAGATGTAACATGAGTGTAACAAGTGTAGATGTAACATGAGTGTATGAAGTGTAGATGTAGCATTAGTGTAACAAGTGTAGATGTAGCATGTGTAACAAGTGATGTAACATGAGTGTAACAAGTGTAGATGTAGCATTAGTGTAACGAGTGTAGAGGTAACATGAGTGTAACAAGTGATGTAACATGAGTGTAACAAGTGTAGATGTAGCATTAGTGTAACGAGTGTAGAGGTAACATGAGTGTAACAAGTGTAGATGTAACATGAGTGTATGAAGTGTAGATGTAGCATTAGTGTAACAAGTGTAGATGTAGCATGTGTAACAAGTGATGTAACATGAGTGTAACAAGTGTAGATGTAGCATTAGTGTAACGAGTGTAGAGGTAACATGAGTGTAACAAGTGATGTAACATGAGTGTAACAAGTGTAGATGTAGCATTAGTGTAACGAGTGTAGAGGTAACATGAGTGTATGAAGTGTAGATGTAGCATGAGTGTAACATGTGTAGATGTAGCATGAGTGTATGAAGTGTAGAGGTAGCATGAGTGTAACGTGTAGATGTAGCATGAGTGTAACGAGTGTAGATGTAGCATGAGTGTAACAATTGTAGATGTAGCATTAGTGTAACAAGTGTAGATGTAACATGAGTGTAACAAGTGTAGATGTAGCATTAGTGTAACGAGTGTAGAGGTAACATGAGTGTATGAAGTGTAGATGTAACATGAGTGTAACGAGTGTAGATGTAGCATGAGTGTAACGAGTGTAGATGTAACATGAGTGTATGAAGTGTACATGTAGCATGAGTGTAACAAGTGTAGATGTAGCATGAGTGTATGAAGTGTAGATGTAGCATGAGTGTAACGAGTGTAGAGATAACATGAGTGAATGAAGTGTAGAGGTAGCATGAGTGTAACACGTGTAGATGTAGCATTAGTGTAACAAGTGTAGATGTAACACGAGTGTAACAGGTGTAGATGTAGCATGAGTGTAACAAGTGTAGATGTAGCATGAGTGTAACGAGTGTAGAGGTAACATGAGTGTATGAAGTGTAGATGTAACATGAGTGTAACAAGTATAGATGTAACACGAGTGTAACACGTGTAGATGTAGCATGAGTGTAACGAGTGTAGATGTAACATGAGTGTATGAAGTGTAGATGTAGCATGAGTGTAACGAGTGTAGATGTAACATGAGTGTATGAAGTGTAGATGTAGCATGAGTGTAACGAGTGTAGATGTAGCATGAGTGTAACAAGTGTAGAGGTAACATGGGTGAACGTGATTTCACCAAGTGCCACATGTTCCTGGATCAACATCTTTGTTGATCCTGGAACAACTTTCCAATCAACCAATCAGATTTGAGGGACAAGTTTACAGTTTATGTCAAGTTTAGGCTTAGAACCAGGCTGAGGTGCTTCGACATCAGTGTTATTCACCTATCATGTCCCTCTGATTTTAGGGAAAAGTTATGGGTAGGGTTAGGTTTAGGGGTAGGGATAGGGTAAGGACTAAATTTTGGGACAGGAATGTTATTCCAGGATCAACAAAATATGTTGATCCAGGAACATGTCTTACTTGGCAAAATCACGGTGACCAGGTAACATGAGTGTATGAAGTGTAGATGTAGCATGAGTGTATGTAGTGTAGATGTATAACGAGTGTATGAAGTGTAGATGTAGCATGAGTGTAACAAGTGTAGATGTAACATGAGTGTAACGAGTGTAGAGGTAACATGAGTGTATGAAGTGTAGATGTAACACGAGTGTATGAAGTGTAGATGTAGCATGAGTGTATGAAGTGTAGATGTAGCATGAGTGTAACGAGTGTAGATGTAGCATGAGTGTAACGAGTGTAGATGTAGCATGAGTGTAACATGTGTAGATGTAGCATGAGTGTAACATGTGTAGATGTAGCATTAGTGTAACAAGTGTAGATGTAGCATGAGTGTAACGAGTGTAGATGTAACATGAGTGTATGAAGTGTAGAGGTAGCATGAGTGTAACATGTGTAGATGTAGCATGAGTGTAACGAGTGTAGAGGTAGCATGAGTGTAACATGTGTAGATGTAGCATGAGTGTAACAAGTGTAGATGTAGCATGAGTGTAACGAGTGTAGATGTAGCATGAGTGTAACATGTGTAGATGTAGCATGAGTGTATGAAGTGTAGAGGTAATATGAGTGTATGAAGTGTAGAGGTAACATGAGTGTAACGAGTGTAGATGTAGCATGAGTGTAACGAGTGTAGATGTAGCATGAGTGTAACGAGTGTAGATGTAGCATGAGTGTAACGAGTGTAGATGTAGCATGAGTGTAACAAGTGTAGATGTAGCATGAGTGTAACGAGTGTAGATGTAGCATGAGTGTAACATGTGTAGATGTAGCATGAGTGTAACGAGTGTAGATGTAGCATGAGTGTAACATGTGTAGATGTAGCATGAGTGTAACGAGTGTAGATGTAGCATGAGTGTAACGAGTGTAGATGTAGCATGAGTGTAACAAGTGTAGATGTAGCATGAGTGTAACGAGTTTAGATGTAGCATGAGTGTAACGAGTGTAGATGTAGCATGAGTGTAACAAGTGTAGATGTAGCATGAGTGTAACGTGTAGATGTAGCATGAGTGTAACGAGTGTAGATGTAGCATGAATGTAACAAGTGTAGATGTAGCATGAGTGTAACGAGTGTAGATGTAGCATGAATGTAACAAGTGTAGATGTAGCATGAGTGTAACATGTGTAGATGTAGCATGAGTTTAACAAGTGTAGATGTAGCATGAGTGTAACATGTGTAGATGTAGCATGAGTGTAACGAGTGTAGATGTAACATGAATGTAACAAGTGTAGATGTAGCATGAGTGTAACATGTGTAGATGTAGCATGAGTGTAACAAGTGTAGATGTAGCATGAGTGTAACATGTGTAGATGTAGCATGAGTGTAACGAGTGTAGATGTAGCATGAGTGTATGAAGTGTAGATGTAGCATGAGTGTAACGAGTGTAGATGTAGCATGAGTGTAACGAGTGTAGATGTAGCATGAGTGTAACAAGTGTAGATGTAGCATGAGTGTAACAAGTGTAACATGGGATGGATGTGCCAGAGGTTTTTGTAAAGTGCTTTAAATTCAGACACAACATTGTTTTGTGACAGCAGTGTTCACCATGAATTTACACTGTATGCAAGAGCAGCTGTGGCATTTTGTTCCATGGGATTGTGGGCAAACAATGACAGAATGATCAACTGAAAGCACAGAGATTCAATATCAGTAGATGAGGTTCGCACTTAGATAAACTAGATAAAGAACGAACACGTCCATGAGAAACAATAGCAAAGGCAGAATGAACCCTGGCTTGATGCATTAAAATACACAGGACACAGAAATAACACTTTATCTTTACATTCATATCTGTAACAAACAGACACATACTTACAATTTAGAAGCACTTTAAACTGCAACAAAGGATGTGTTAACACTAATGTATTAATAATTGATTGGATGATACTAAAGTTAGATGTGTCGTTTCTGTGTCCCTTTTTTCCTTTGCAGGTGCAGTAAGTCTGCATGAGCCTTTTTGGACTAAAATGCTTCTGAGACCCTCCTAAAAGAATTCTGAAACAAACATAGCTGAAACAACTGTGAAATGCTCCTGAAACAAACACTCCTGAAACAAACGCTATTGAAAAATTGTTGAAACACTTTTGAAACTAATGCTACTTAAACGATTCGTAAATGCTTCTGAAACTATCAAAATGATTCAGAAACAATTCTGAAATGCAACTGAAATGCTAATGACATTACTGAAGCACTAATGAAGTTAATGCTACTCCAACTATTAGGAAACGCTACTGAAAAATGACTAAAAACATCCTAAAACACAACCGAAACAACTAACATCTTGAAACACAAATGATAATACTGAAACAAACATCCTGAAACGATTCTGAAACATCCTGAAACACTATTGTAACATTACTGAAACAAACATCCTGAAACACTATTGTAACATTACTGAAACAAACATCCTGAAACACTATTGTAACATTACTGAAACAAACATCCTGAAACACTATTGTAACATTACTGAAACAAACATCCTGAAACACTATTGCAACATTACTGAAACAAACATCCTGAAACACTATTGTAACATTACTGAAACAAACATCCTGAAACGCTATTGCAACATTACTGAAACAAACATCCTGAAACGCTATTGCAACATTACTGAAACAAACATCCTGAAACACTATTGCAACATTACTGAAACAAACATCCTGAAACACTATTGTAACATTACTGAAACAAACATCCTGAAACGCTATTGCAACATTACTGAAACAAACATCCTGAAACGCTATTGTAACATTACTGAAACAAACATCCTGAAACACTATTGTAACATTACTGAAACAAACATCCTGAAACACTATTGTAACATTACTGAAACAAACATCCTGAAACACTATTGTAACATTACTGAAACAAACATCCTGAAACGCTATTGTAACATTACTGAAACAAACATCCTGAAACACTATTGTAACATTACTGAAACAAACATCCTGAAACGATTCTGAAACATCCTGAAACACTATTGTAACATTACTGAAACAAACATCCTGAAACACTATTGTAACATTACTGAAACAAACATCCTGAAACGCTATTGTAACATTACTGAAACAAACATCCTGAAACACTATTGTAACATTACTGAAACAAACATCCTGAAACGATTCTGAAACATCCTGAAACGCTATTGTAACATTACTGAAACAAACATCCTGAAACGCTATTGTAACATTACTGAAACAAACATCCTGAAACGCTATTGTAACATTACTGAAACAAACATCCTGAAACACTATTGTAACATTACTGAAACAAACATCCTGAAACGATTCTGAAACATCCTGAAACACTATTGTA
>NC_137139.1:34509900-34542400 GCF_949319135.1 Squalius cephalus
TGTGTGAACAGTGTCTTTATTTTGTAACTATAACTATAAGTTACATTATATATCTTTTATATATATGCAGTCCCTAACAATCAACTTGCCATTGCATACACACATACACACATACATGTCTATATTACTAACATAGGGGACTATCGCTCTACACTGACCAACAGTGGACTTCTGCCTGCATTGGATCTGTGTGTGTGTGTGTGAACAGTGTCTTTATTTTGTAACTATAACTATAAGTTATATTATATATCTTTTATCTATATGCAGTCCCTTACAATTAACTTGCCATTGCATACACACATACACACATACATGTCTATATTACTAACATAGGGGACTATCGCTCTACACTGACCAACAGTGGACTTCTGCCTGCAATGGATCTGTGTGTGTGTGTGTGTGAACAGTGTCTTTATTTTGTAACTATAACTATAAGTTATATTATATATCTTTTATCTATATGCAGTCCCTTACAATTAACTTGCCATTGCATACACACATACACACATACATGTCTATATTACTAACATAGGGGACTATCGCTCTACACTGACCAACAGTGGACTTCTGCCTGCAATGGATCTGTGTGTGTGTGTGAATAGTGTCTTTATTTTGTAACTATAACTATAAGTTACATTATATATCTTTTATATATATGCAGTCCCTTACAATTAACTTGCCATTGCATACACACATACACACATACATGTCTATATTACTAACATAGGGGACTATCGCTCTACACTGACCAACAGTGGACTTCTGCCTGCAATGGATATGTGTGTGTGTGTGAATAGTGTCTTTATTTTGTAACTATAACTATAAGTTACATTATATATCTTTTATATATATGCAGTCCCTAACAATTAACTTGCCATTGCATACACACATACACACATACATGTCTATATTACTAACATAGGGGACTATCGCTCTACACTGACCAACAGTGGACTTCTGCCTGCAATGGATCTGTGTGTGTGTGTGTGAACAGTGTCTTTATTTTGTAACTATAACTATAAGTTATATTATATATCTTTTTTATATATGCAGTCCCTAACAATTAACTTGCCATTGCATACACACATACACACATACATGTCTATATTACTAACATAGGGGACTATCGCTCTACACTGACCAACAGTGGACTTCTGCCTGCAATGGATCTGTGTGTGTGTGTGTGAACAGTGTCTTTATTTTGTAACTATAACTATAAGTTATATTATATATCTTTTATCTATATGCAGTCCCTTACAATTAACTTGCCATTGCATACACACATACACACATACATGTCTATATTACTAACATAGGGGACTATCGCTCTACACTGACCAACAGTGGACTTCTGCCTGCATTGGATCTGTGTGTGTGTGTGAATAGTGTCTTTATTTTGTAACTATAACTATAAGTTACATTATATATCTTTTATGTATATGCAGTCCCTAACAATTAACTTGCCATTGCATACACACATAGAGACCAATATGCAAAGATAAACATATACAATAAAAAATAAAAATTATTAGCAAGAATGAAGATGAAAAAAGAATGAAAAAAATAAATAATTTATCAAAGTAAAAAAAAAAAAGTATATATATATATATATATATATATATATATATATATATATATATATATATATATATATATATATATATATATACTGTATATACTGTATATATATATATATATATATATATATATATATTTATATATATATAGCTAACGTTACGTTTGCAACAACATTTGCACCGGAGGAAGAGACAAACGCTTAGAAACGCCCATATAGCTAGCATGATGCCTTCTATTTCTAGATGACAAAGACAAAGTTTACCAGTACTACGACACTATAACAAAGGTTAGCGGTACTTATCTGAACTAACGTCATGATCACTGCCACTAGATATAAAGAAAACGTTGCTTTTTCACTCTATTGTGCTATTCATAAAAAAAAAAGATAAAAAAAAGTGTCGTTATTGTGCACTGCTGCTCGTAGACTAGCTCCAGTGCTCATTGCTGCATTGTTAAATGATAGCAACTCGCCAGGACACTTCACCAACTCTCCACTCATTCTGTATAGTTCTAAAACAGGCTGAGGCTATTTTTGAGACATTTGAAAAATGATATACATATCTTGAGTGATTTATGTACCCATTAATCGACAGTGGTGGTTAACCTGCAACATGGGCTTTAAGTAAACACAGCTGAAAGTGAAAGCTGGTGAAAAAGATCGTGTAACATCCATTATTTGGACTTGGTTCGGATTTAAGCCGCCCGACGAGCAGCAGCAAACTATATAGACAGAGTGTCTGGGGTAACAGTTCGGTAAATTAACACACGACTAATCCGTTCTACCACCTCAAATTCAAAATGAAACATATCACTGAATACCAGCGCGCGCATATTATTCCCAATATATCTTAGTGGTGTAGCACATAATCTCTGTCTGCGCCTGATTTTAAGAAGCATTGTTGTGTTTCTTTTTAACTGAAAAGACATCAGTTAGACAATATTCTAATTTTAAATTTGGGGTTTCATAAGCTCCAGGCCATAATAAACATTAGACCTACTGAAGTCTCTGCAGCTAGTGTACTTAAATTTTATTTATCTGCAAAATTATGTTGTATACTTACAGTTTTGCACAATATATGCTCTCAAAACAACATGCACCCTAAAAAAAACAAAAAAAACATTTAGCAGTTGTTTAGCAGGGTCTGTGTAACCTTTTCTGAAATGTTTTTTTTTTAATAATATATATCGTTATCACAAGAGGCTGCAATGTATATCACAATATGGATTTTAGGCCATATCGCCCATCCCAAATTGATAGCCTATAGTAGTTGATAATAACATAGGCCTACCTAATGTTGCCTACGGACGGTAACAGTACAGTAGTAACCTTTTACAGTCTATGAGTAGAACAGCTTTCTCAAGCAGTTTATGATGCATTTTGGAAACAGAAGATGACCCCCTGGTATAATGCGCCACATGGCTTGAGAAACCCGTTCTTAAAAAGACTTACTTTTATAGTCCAGTTTTGTGTAGCACACATATTCTGAATGTCTTCGGCATAATTTAAATGAACCATTTTAATCTAGATTAATCTAGATTAATTTCAATATTAATCTAGATTAAAACAATTAATATATGCCCACCTCTACCGGAGGTCAAAACTCAAAGTTTTATGTTGATTTTCACATTTCAAATGTTCAGTTGGTTCAGTTTGAGTTTTGACTTACAGAATATGTAATGACGTAGTAATATTATTCACAATAACACTCATAAACCAGTTCTTGCAATTAGAATAAATAGTGAAAAAATGCATACCTACAGCATGTTGAATGAAATCAAGTTAAAGTTTATTTAAGGTCCACACACTCCTAAACTGAAGGTTTCTTACTTGCTCTTGCTGCACTCCTGACAACGGAAATGGTTTTTCACATAATAAACCATTCAGTTTATCACATAGAAAATCTCATAAGCTCACTAAAAGAGCCCCCCCTGCGGTAGTGCAGACTTTCCACCCTCAGTGATGAGTGCCTAAATGTATACCACAACATCAACGATATATTGCTTCTGAAACAAGTTGCTTTGCTTTATATAAAATAAATAATTAAATAAATAAAAGGGTAACACCAAATAAATTATATTAAAAGTTACAAATACCATGAAATATATTAACGAAAAGCACGTGTAAAATAGTGATTTTTTAAAACAACTTAAAAAAAGACAGAAAATGATCGATCACTCAAATAGTTTGGACATAGTCAATCATTTCAATGTTATGACACACTGACGCTCCATTTACATGAACTACCAATGTTATGACACACTGACGCTCCATTTACATGAACTACCAATGTTATGACACACTGACGCTCCATTTACATGAACTACCAATGTTATGACACACTGACGCTCCATTTACATGAACTACCAATGTTATGACACACTGACGCTCCATTTACATGAACTACCAATGTTATGACACATTGATACTCCATACGCAAGCTCCCAGTATTGTGACATAAAACATTGATACTCCATACGCAAGCTCCCAGTATGTGACATAAAACACCGATACTCCATACGCAAGCTCCCAGTATGTGACATAAAACATCGATACTCCATACGCAAGCTCCCAGTATTGTGACATAAAACATCGATACTCCATACGCAAGCTCCCAGTATTGTGACATAAAACATCAATACTCCATATGCAAGGTCCCAGTATTGCTATAGGTTCAATACTGTAGACACAAATTTCTCTTGATAGTGATTATTCGGTTGTGCACAAAGTATTTTACTGCTTTCCATTCTCTTTCATTACCAATTAAAATCTTGTTTTCATTTAAGAATCTTTCACAATCCACTTTTCCAGGGACTTTCATTTCCTTTAGGAAATTCTTGAAATGATGTTCAATAATTTTACTCTCCTTCTCTGACCAGGTCTTTCTGGACTTTCCTGTTAAAATAAATTAAGAAATTAAGTAAGTAAATCAAATTAATTGAATTAAAGAATAACCAAAATTTGAATAATGTAGATTTTACAAGCTGAAGAGCACAGACAATTCTTAAAATACATGTCAAGATGTTTCATGTAGATACAATTTTTTTATGCAAAGTGGAATAACAAACCCTTTTTATTTAAAGGCAGTGGTGAAATCCTAAAGAATGGAACTGCCTCTCTTGAGGCTGCGGTCGTTATTGAGGTGGCAGCCCTTTTTTCCGAATGATCATCCTCTGTCATCCTTTTTTCAGATTCAGCATCCTCTGTGTCTGAGTTGCTGGAGCCCCCTTCAACTGTAACAAAATGAGCATTCACATTCTTTAAAACTAAAAGTAGATTTTTACAAAGTGTGGACACTATGAATTGTTTAAACAAAAGACATATACACATAAGTAATTTACTTACAGTTGATGTTTGGCGTTATGTCCTCCAGAGATTTTCCTTTAAATTTGCCTATTCCACTTTGCAGGGCAAACAGAATTCTGCTCACTTTTGCAACTTGTAAGGTTTCTTCAGGCAGTCTGTAAAACTCCCTATGGACTTCAATGTTGTGACCCATGAAAGTTGCTAGTTGGTCTAGTTCATGCGTTTGCAGGTTAAGTAGCTGAGAAACTGTGGCTACATGTTTTCTCAACTTTGTAGATGTAATGTTTTCTGGGTTTTTAGCCCCACAGCTTTCTGCAAATCGCTTTAAGCAGTCACAACCACGGATGCTCTCCTGTGATCCATAAAAAGGACGAGCAAATATGTAGGGATTGCTAGGGGAAATCCCAACATCTTCTCTAGTTTTAATTAGAAGTTCCACAGATTCTGTTATATTTGTGGGAAATAGTACTGGTACTTTGCGGCCTCGTTTCCCCCGTACCTCTACTCTGGTGAGATTCTTACAGAGTTTCTTCTCAAAAGGTGAAAGGCTCTCCATAATTTCATCCTGAATCATCTGTTTGTTTCTCTGCAGGTATGTTTTGACTTCCATCCTTGAAACCTCACCTTCTCGACGCCGATTGAATAATATTAGCTGTGCTAGAGTCACCTGAGAGAGATCACTCCATGACCTTTGTGATGTGTGTTCAATGTGTGCTTTTTTGTTGACCTCCTCAAGACACTTTAGATGATCATGGAGCTTCTTTATGTCTTCTGCTAAAGGCAGCATTTGGGGACTGTTCCACTTTTTCTGGTACAAAGTTTTCAGTGCATTAGATGAAACATGAATTGTCCATTCTAGTTCAATTAATTTACTGAATTGCTCTGCTCTTCCCTTCAATGCATCATCCTCTTGACGTAAAGCCTCTCCCTGCAAAATATATGACACTTTCACAAGGGAATGACGCAGTTTCAGTGCTGTTGAAGGGACTGAGAATCGGTTGGTTGAGGAATCAAATCCAGTCATCTTTTTTACTCCCTCAAGTACTGTGTTGAACTTTCCTGGGTTGATCAAGTCCTTCAAAGCAACAATGTCTTTATCAATAGTTCTTGTCACTATAAGAAGTCTGGCAAGTTCTCTCATCTTATTTCTAATGTCTGCCCGGTGCCGTGAAACTTCTCCGTTTTTGAGGAACATTCTCTCACCCAGTGACAGAATCAACGGGTCAGATTTCACCACTTGAGTAACGGTATCATATGTCATATCTTCAATAATATTTTTAAGTCCACTAGAAACGTCAGAGTCCATTGGCAACAACAGAGAACAACTTGCCTGAACTTTTCGTTTCACTGGCATATTTTCTTTGTCTTGTAATTTGCAACGTTTGTGATGTCTCCAGAGATCTGTTTTGACATACATAGCAAAGCAAAACTTGCAAGGCAGATAGTCTATTGCTGTTGACTCACGAGTTGCTTGTCTTTTTGGTATGATCTGTCCTTTCCCAGAGGATAGGACTGAACTGTTATGGTGGTAGTTTCCCATGTTCCTTACTTTGGTTAATAGAAGAGTACGCATGTTTGAGCCTCTGTTGTGTGCAAGTGCCTTTGCAACTTCAACTTTTTCAGAATGTTTCTGCTGTAGATGTCTTGCAATTTTTGGATAAGGCTTCTCACAGTAAAGACAGTAATTCTTCTTGTCATAGATGCGTTGATGTACACTGTTTGAGGACATTTTCACTTTTATTTGATTTTGTTGAGAGCTACAGCCGTGGGCACTTTCATCTATTTCTATCCAACTCTTCATAAGTGGTTTTCCTTGGATGCGTTCTGCAACATGTCCTTTAGCTTTTTTTGTGTCGTCTTCTTCTTCTTCTGAGATTTCCAGGGAAAAGGAAACCTGTTGTTCAGTGTTGTTCTGAAATAAAGAACCACACAACTGAAATGTATTTGTAAATAATAACAATGTTATATATTATAAAGTATAAAACCCTTAATTACCATTTCAGACTCATATAAGTCCTCCTCAGTGTGAGAAGATGAATCCATCTCATCACTGCAAACACTTTCTGGCTTATCACTGTCGGTACTCTCTAGGATGTCCATCTCATCTGACGTTTGGGGACAGAAATCTGCTGTATGGGTTCTGTCCTGTAAAACAATAACAGTGTGTGAAATCCATGTCCATGTTTGTTTTCTATCTAGAGCCTGCTGATTCTAAAACACATACTGTGTTTTAGAATCACTGTTGTCTTTTTGGTCTTAAACTTTTTTTTTTTTTTTATGAAAATGAAAAGTACTTACTTCATTTTCATTCACATTGCTGTAGTTGTTTGTGATTCCAGTGTAATCCGACTGGTGTATGAAACCTGTAAATGCACAACAATTGTTAAGGATATCCAATAATTTAAGGATTTTTTTTCTACATTCTTGTAAAATCTACAAAGTTTTATTAATGAGGTGAAGAGAAAAGTGTAAGTCTTGGAACGTACATGTGAAAGACTGAAGGCATTCCTCAATGGTGGGACGTTCTTCGATTGAATTAGACAGCATTCTGCTAATAATATATTTTTGTCTTGTCCATCTTTCTTCACATTGAAGAGTGAAGTTACCCATTCTGACATTTTGAGATAGCCCAACTGGATCCTTGGAGTAGGGTGTAGTTGTCTGATAGGGGTGTTGCCCATCCGTCAGGATATAATGAACCAAGCATCCTGCTACCTACAAAATAAAATAATATTTACAAAAATTTCAGAAATGGTCACAACTAAACTGCAGAATGAATGAAGATGATTAAAATGATGACAAAATGCTGCTGTGCTCAAATGAAAGCTGCTCGAATATTAGCATTCAGAACAATTGAACATAGAACAAATGTATGCATTTTTGACAGAACTGATTACAAATCATATTGATCACATACTAAAATAGTATTGTAACTGCATACATGTAACCTGTTAATCCATTTGAACCCAAACCTAAGAATTGTCATCCCCAAATTAAATAGGGGATGTTCATGAAGTTCATTGTTCATGACATTTTTGGAATAGAAGCATAGTTGTAGTCTAATTTTAACCCTTTCATGCATGAATTATGATAACCTTAGTCAGTATTTTTTTTCCCTATGTGTTTTTATTCCTCTTAGGGCATGAAAAACAAGATTTTTTACAAATTTTTCAAAGAGATCTTCAGGTGTCCACTTGAGTGGACAGCATGCGGTTATGGTTAAAAACGAAGATATACTGTATTAAATATAAGACAATAATCAAACAGATAAAGTATGTGAATTTAACAAACTAATCAAAACAATTATATCAAATCATGTGAAACTGAAAATATAAAATATATACAACAAATATAAATTAAAAATATTGGAAAGGCTTCGTACAACTTCATACAAGTTGCACTTCGCGTATCTTTGATATCAGAACATGAGGACGTGATTCCATCAGAATTTTCTACAGACTGTCAAGGCACAACTGTGGAACCCACTCAGATGTTCCCTCCAGTGCACCAGAGTATGGAGATTTACCCTTATTAGCTGATAATTCTGATTATGTTCAAGATGGACATGCACATTTCTATCATAGCCCTCCTCTGAGAAAACCTAGCATTACATTTTTTCAATCTCATCTGAAATGATCAGTGTTGGATGTAATGCATTACAAGTAACATGCATAACACATTCAGATTACTTTTTGATGTTACAAGTAAAGTAATGTGTTACAAGTAACATGCATTACCTAATCAGATTACTTTTTGATCTAACAAGTAATTAACTACAAGTAATGTGCATTGCCTAATCAGATTACTTTTTGATGTAACGAATATATAAACGCATTACAAGTAACATGAATTACGTATTCAGATTACTTTTTGATGTTATGAGTAAAGAAACGCATTACAAGTAACATGCATTACAAATTCAGATTACTTTTTTCGATGTCAATGAAAATTACATTCTAATAATACAAATACATTTATTTACAGTAAAAAATTCACTGCAGATCAAGTTTTTAAGTTTTAACATTCCCATTATAATTATGAATTGTAGCTGAAATATAGCAGTTGATGCATGACGTCCACTACAGTGGACATGTGATTAATCAGAGTTTTCTCTCAATCTAAAATCAAAACTTGGAAAATTTTACTGTGATATGACTCATTAGATATTGCTTGAGTCTCCTAGGATAGAAGGAATGGGTGGATATTCCGGAGCAACTTGGCATGTCTGACTGACCCTTGGCCATCTTGGTTTGGAGGGGAGAAAAATCGAAACACAACGGCTTGCCCTTGGTTGCAATTTATAGGATGATGCACCAGGGTCCAATGAGGCTGATGTGCAACTTTGCCATAAAAACCCATGCAAATTCAAGAAAATGCTTTATTAATAGCTGTCCACTGTAGTGACCACTATACGTGAAAGGGTTAAAGAAGACACTTCGCAATTTGTTGTCATAAAATCATAATTACAATCATTAAGAAACATAATATATAGGCTTAAGTGTATTGTAAAGTTTTTAGAAAATATTTTTCTCATTGATATTTTATGACAAAACAGAAATTGGTTCTTGTTAAAGTACAGAAACCCAATGAAGCCACAGACCTGACCATGTTTAACTTAAAATCTGCAGATGATAACTCTAACGGCCAGATTAATTTACAGATTGCTCCAGCACAAACCCTTTCACATCTACTGCAGTCAGATTCACCCGTGTTCACTCTGAAGGAATCACTCACATGGCTGGTGCACTTGTAATGACACATGAAGGATGTTAAGAGGCTAAAAGCAGGTTTAGTACTTGCCCCATTGAAGTCAACAGGGTGCAAATTGTAAAAAGAGGATAACGGTGTAGGCAACACCGATTTTTGTCGTTCAAATTTACAAAAAAATGTGCTCAATGTTAAAATTCTCAGCATCAAACCAAGACAATTTATTAGATCAAAACCATGTTATCAAAACTTATAAGGCCTTTCAAGTATTTAAAATACATTCTCTTTGTGATCTGATGAGGCTTAGAGGATAGGATAGTTTACATACTGTAATAAAGGCTAAAAGCTATAATAGTTAATGGCTATAATAGTTAATGCACTTCACAAAATTGATAGCAAAAAAAAATATATATTTTCTTTCTCATGGTATTTTTATCAATATGGTACACAATTATCCTATTGAATCGTTAGGGTCAAAAGTACTCACAAAGTAGTCCAATTACATTACCTAAAATTATTTAGATTACAGGATTGTAAATTATTTGTAAATAATATTGTAAATTATTGTAATAAATTTAATAAATTGTATTTAGATTGTAATCTAGATTAATCTAGATTTCATCACTGACTGCAATTTGTGTCATGTAATTTGGAATGAGTAACTGTGTACAATACAATACTTAAGTTATAACCAGCACTGTGATTGGAAAATCATGGAACATCATAATTGTATTTGTTTTAGTAAACGTTCTTGACTTTCTGCACAAGGTCATAATTATTTTGTTAATGAATGGATGCTCTATACCAGTTTTTAATGCTCTATACCAGTGGTTTTCAAACTTTTGAAATGACCATTTATTTATTTTTTGTTTACTTTCTATCACCTTATTTGTGGAGTAAAATGAAACTAACTCAGCTGCATATTTTTGCAGTATTTTATTTTATTGATTTATTGAATATTTTTTTTTAAATCAAAATATATTTAGCATATTTCCTTAGGCCTATATAATATTATTTTATATTATTATTTTAATTTAATTTTATTTCATTTTTATGTAAGTCCATTTTCATTAAATCATCAAGACAACCCATTTTTTAAATATTGGACGCGACCAAGGGTTTGAAACCCGCTGCTCTTTATTGGTTACATTGATTAATTTAGGATAAAAATATAAATAAATAAATAAATAAAACTCCACTCTGAAATGTGAATTAATAATGAGAATCCATCAATATTTTTCCAAATGTGTTCACTTTTGAACTAAAAACCCAGAGGAATGCTGGAAAAGTCTCAGTTAAGTAAGTTCCCTGGTTCCCTGAGTAGGGAACGGAGACGTTATTCGTCGTCACGTCGTAACTCGTAGTGACTATGAAAGGGAACACTTTATTTTGATGGTCCCTTTTGAACATTCTACTAACTATAAATAAATGTGCAGCTACATGTCAACCAACTGTAATTACAGTATTAGTAGACTATATCTGCTTAATATCTGCTAAAATTTGACTGTGATAAACCCCAATAGACATTATACTGACTAAATATATAATACATGTCAACTTATTTTTACTCTAACCTACATTTTAGTCTCTAGTCTACTTATACTCCTGTAGTACTCTAATGAGAATTAGTTCACATGTAGTTGTAACATTACTTATAATCAACAGAATGTGTTAAAGAGACCATCAAAATAAATTGAGACCAAACATTGTGTAGTCAAATGCTTTCATGATGACCATATAGCAGATTTTTTCCTTTGACACAAATTAAGAAATTAAATTACAGTCACCATGAGATATTTATAATAAAACAGAGGTAAAACATTTTTAGGATTGAGTCTTAAACCTTTTAAATAATGTATAATTTGCCTTTTATTATTATTTTTACATTAAATCTTAAAGTAACTTTGATATAGTGTAATTAAAAAACACTTCTGTGTGCCGGCGTCCTCCCACAAATTAACAAGTTTTAACATGATATTTTCAACCCTTACCTGGATATCTGATTCTTTCTTGTACTTGTATTGCATGCCTCCAACATCTTCATAACTCGACCAAGAAAAAGATCCAGCCATTTGAGAGAGCAGTGTGGTTTGTGCCAGATCAAGTTTTCTGCTTGCTCCAAAGTCTGCGATGTACAGTTTATTGCTTATATCTGTAGAAAAGTAAAAATGCTCACAAAAAATGTAACACTTAAAATGATATCCACATTATCATATGCTCATGCATTTTAAATGAAAATTTCTGCTGATATTACAGGATAATTATAGCTATGGCTAATCCACAGACTGCTCTTACCAAACAAAATATTTTCAGGCTTCAGGTCTCTGTGCAAAATTCCATATGAATGCAGTTCCTGAAGTCCTTGCAGTAACTCCTGGCAGATCTCTAGTCTTCGATTCTCTATCAGGCTTTTTCTTTCAGGAAAATCCTTGTTTTCAATCAGCTCCATCAGACTATATTCACAAAGAGGTGACACAAAATAGGCAAAGTAAGTGTCTTCCAACACTGAAATGTGTTGCAGAAGGTGCTCTGCTTGTAAATTTTTTGAACTCAGGAAATGAGCCATTTCCAATTCAGTTTTGGAAACATGTTTGGCAACTCGTTTCACTGCAACTTTGCAGTTGTTGAAGACTCCTGGGAAAATCTCAGCAGCATTGCATCCATTTGCAATCTTCATTTCTGTGTTGATAACAAGGTCATCCATTTTCATCAAACCAGGCTTTAAATCAAAGTTTTCAAATGAATTCTTCCATCGTGATTCCTGTAAAATGCAAAAAAGCAAAAGCATATTGAAATGTAAGAAATGTTTTACAGTGTATATAGTTATTAGTAAACTCAGCTGAAGGAACAGACCTCTCTATATATATTTACCATATTTTCCTTGATCTCTCTGAATGTGGAAATACTGGTTTTCTGAAACAAATTACATTAAAAGCAATCATTAATGTAGTTAACATGAACATATAATGAGCACCACTTTTACAATATTTCTTAATAGTATGTAATGTTAATTTCAACATTTAGTAATGCATTATTAAAATCAAAAGTTGTATTTATTAACATTAGTTATTGCGTTGTAAATGTACATGAACAAGCAATGAACAGCTGGAGTTTAATTAACTTACATTAACAAAGATGAATAAGTATTGTACCAAATGTGTTGCTTTTAGATCATGTGAATTAAGACATTAACTAATGTTAACAAATGAAACCTCATTGTGTAAGTGTTACCTAAATAATTAGCTTTTTTAAAGGTAAAAATTGTACAGCAGTATTGTTGAGGATAAGAGAATCTTGTAACACTTTACAATAAGGTTTCATTAGCTAGCATTAGTTAACAAACCAATAATGAACTGCGCTTATACAGCATTTATTAAACTTTGTTAATGTTATTTTCAACATTTAGTAATGCATTATTAAAATCAATTAGGTAATACGTTGTAAATGTACATGAACAATCAATGAACAGCCGGAGTATCATTAACTAACACTAACAAAGATGAATAAATATTTTACCAAATGTATGGCTTTTAGTTCATGCAAATTAATACATTAACTAATGTTAACAAATGAAACCTTATTGTGTTACCATATAAAAACTATATAAGTGTTACCTCAATAATTTGCTTTTTTAAAGTAAAAATTGTACACTTAAACAGCATTTATTAAACTTTGGTTATTGTTAATTTAAAAATGTACTGATACATCATTAAAATCATAAGTTGTATTTGTTAAAATTAATAACACACTGTGAAGTAACATGCACAAACATTGAAACAGCTGGATTTTAACTAATATTAACAAAGATTAACCAATACTGTAACAAATGTATTGGTCATTTAGTACTAATGTTAACCAATTAACCTTATTGTAAAGTGTTAGCAAGTTTTCCTCACCACTTGATAAAATAATGAAAATAAGACACCAACAAATAGAAATAGAAGTTTAAATACCTGTCTCCATGGGCAGTTAGGATCTCCGTAGTCGTATAAAATTTCTTCTCCTGCATTGATTTTTGTTAACGCAAATGCACACAGATGTGGTCTTTTCTTTTCATCCATTATCTATTGGTTACAAAAGCACACAAACACACAAATGAAAACAACAAAAACATCATTTGAAAAGTCGCCTAGTTTTTAATAATGTCAAATAATGCTACAAGATGAGGCTGTATAAAAGGTGTAATTGAAACAAAGAATAAGAATACATTAAAGACAGACTTACTATTTTAATTTTGCTGTTTGGCTTGATGTGGTCATCATTTATGAATCGTCCTAGTCTTTCTGTATCTTGACTGCCATCAACACTGTGTGGTGAAATATTTTAAAAACACTTTTGAATTGTCATAATGGTATTATATTTCATTGGAACATTCATTAATTTAATCTTACCAGTAAGATTGTTCCTGAAAGGAGTAGAAATACAAAAATGCTGCATTTTCAGCTGAGTAGTCTTTGAACAGGTTCTCTCCTTCAGATCCAGTGATGTGTCTTCCAACATACTCCAACAGGAATTCACCTGGCTCAATGTGTTTTGTGGCAATTACTCCAAAACCTAATAAATAGTATAAATACAAGTAAATTAATAGTATGATAAAAGATTCATGAAGTTATTCAGGTTGTCTAAATTATTTTCAATGGTATTGTTACTTCGAAAACAACTGTATCTACATCTTTATAAAAGTGTAAAAAAAATAATAATAATAAAAAAAAAAAAATCAGATTTTCTGTCTGAAAAAATCAGACACTAAATATTCATCATTTCCATTATTACACAGGCCCCTCACATTCTAACTGGCAGTTACTTACAAATAATATCAAGAGCACTCACACATTTACATAATAGTGTTTAATTTAGAGACATCAGCAGCTTATAACATAAATACTGGCAGGAAAACAGATGTAAATCCACCTTTAACTGGTCAAAGCAATCATGTTTTTTCCCCTCTTGCGTGTTTTGTTTTAACAGCCTGCTTTCTCTAGGTTCATATTTTAAACCCAACCCTTTGACATTAAAGGAATAGTTCACTTAAAAATGAAAATTCTGTCATATATACTCACTCTCATGTTGTTTCAAACCTGTATGAATTTCTTTCTTCTGCTGAACAGAAAGGAAGATATTTAGAAGAATGTCAGTAACCAGACAGTTTCTGATCCCATTGACTTCCATAGTAGGAAAAAAATTATACTATGGAAGTCAATGAGACCAGAAACTGTCTGGTTACTGACATTCTTCTAAATATCTTCCTTTCTGTTCAGCAGAAGAAAGAAATTCATACAGGTTTGAAACAACATGAGAGTGAGTATATGATGACAGAATTTTCATTTTTAAGTGAACTATTCCTTTAATTAGTGACCACACTTAGCTTTTATTTAAGTTTTGCAAAGTCATACAGTATTGATGGGAGAATTGTATGTAGTAACTTACCTTTCTCTTCACTCATGAATTGTTTCTCAAATGTGTCTTTATCTTTGCCAGAAGCAATGAAGTACAAAGCTTCTTTTTCAGGAAAAACTCTTCTGGGTCTCATTTTCCTGTGAAATATTTAAAATTATTTTATGTAGGATTACTTCATATGCAAAATAAATAAATAAATAAATAATACCTCTTTAGAATTTCATAGAAAATAAATGATTGAAAAGATGACACCGTGGGTAACAATTTAAAATGTAGTAAAAAAATAAAATAAAAAAAAAAAAATTACCAACAATCTGATTATCAATAATATTACCGGTAATATACATGCATATTTACATTGTAAGAGGATATCAATATTTTATAAAATTAGCATTTACAAATTATCATAAAATATATAATGTTCAACTTACCTCTTAATTTGGAAAGAAAAAACTGAGATGAGAAATGTCTCAGTGCGCTTTTTATGAGGTTCTTGGAGGTAGATACAGTCTTTAAACTATAACAGAAAGATAACTCTCCAATGTAGGAAACAATCGCGTATAGGAGCTGTCTTCCAAATGGCAAAACTGAAGTGTGAGTTAGGAACATAGAATAGATGATACACATGCTGCTATCTGAGCAGTGATTGGGCCGACGCCCACAGATTAGCCACAATTACCCATCATTACTATTGGTTCTGTTATGCAAATTTATCTGTGAATGAAATCAAACAGCCAGTTCAAAATAAGTGTATAGTCCATTGTTTTTAAATTCAGTTCAAATTGTAAACATCAGTTGGATCAGGAAAAATTCCTTTTCCTCAATTACTATTACATACATTATAATTACTCACTTTTTTTCTGTACGTATAGAGCACAGAGCACAAACCTATACCAGTGGCAGATAGAAATGATAAAGTTAATAAAGAAAAAAAGTAATTTCACACAATGTAAATAAATATAAAAATATTCTCATTTAATGTAAATCAAATGGTTATATAGGACGTAGCATTTACCATGGGCATTCATATTTATGTTGGTTTAACTTAACTTGTATAGCACATCTGAAAAGAAAGCTCATACCACTTACTTAAGAGTACCTTGTGTTGAATCACAAAAAAAAAACAACACTGCGTATTAGCTGCGTATTAGAATTGATCTCAGTCCACATTAAAACGACTGCAAACGCGGATCACGTGACCATTCACCAACACTGGGCATGTGCGTGCCGGTGTAAACCTAGAGACTTTCAAGCATAGACTGTAAAAAATGTTTTCAAACATCAAAATATCATTTATTAATATGTATTTGTGTCAAAATGACATATAAACATCTTTTCCTATTCCATTTTGCCAGAAAACGCTTCCAACACGCTTGCGTGTCGCAAGAAAAATAGGTGTCGGTTATATTTCTAGCATGCACGCGTTTACCGCGCCTGAGACGCGCCAGTTTCTTACTGTAAGAAACTGTTCCAGCGGGTGAAGTTTACTGGTACTGAATATTACCTGTGTATACTCCATGACTGGTGACACCCAATCATAGAGCCGAGCGTGAGCCTCTGCGTCATCGTTTCTAAAGTCCTCCGTTTTGACCCGTCCACTCTAAAACGCCCTCCGGAGATTCAAAACGAAAAACGGGTCGGCAGCGTTTCTAAACTTCTCCGTTTTGGGTCTCCGTTTTTGCCGTTTTAGTGTGGACGGGAGGTGCAAACGTAGCAAAAAGTCTTCGTTTTTAAACGAAAATGCAGTAGTGTGGACGGGGCCTAAGGTAAAACTTTCACAGTCTGGCCTATGTGTCTATGACATGCTGTCCTTTGAAGCTCTTCTCCATAGAAATGCAAATTGCCTGCGGGGGTATTTGGGGGGTAGGGTAGCAGTCCACCCAAGGACTGGAAAACAGCAGTGAGGAACCATCTGATCAGAGCAATTGGGATATGTTTCAATCAGCTCTGTAATTTATATACAGTCAAGTCACACCACAATTATTTATACCACTTTATACATTATAATTCTTTAAAATGTTCTAAGACAGCCCCCATTTTACCAGGTGGGGAATAAATGAGACACATATTTTAAAGGTATACAAGCTCAAATATAAAAACTGTAATACAATTGATAATAATTGATAATACATAATTTAAATATGTTTTCAGTTAAAACAGCTCAAACATGCGTCTGAGAAAGCGTTGTCTGTGAAACTGGGGGCATAGTTTTAGAGACACCAACCTCAAATTTGAATCTTAAAATATGCCATTGTTTTGTCTCAAGATTCACACCAGTAATGTTTTTTTTTTCTTTGCACATTTATAAAAGCTACTTAAATGAAAATGAAATGATAAAATGAATCTACTTTATTTTTTTATTTATTTTTTACCAAACGTTGAAGTATTAGTTCCAACCAACATTTGTAAACAGCATCGCAGAGTTGTGGTTTGAACGACAGCTCTCGATCTGTGATTTGAAGCATAGTTTCAAGTTTACATGGCATGTGGACTCAATAAATCATTATCTTTACAAAAATAAGCAAGCTGACATTCAGTACAACCTGTGTCTTTTATTTAGAATACATACAAATGTAATTTAAGTCTTTTAGTTTGTCAAGAGATTTAAAGCACCATTTTTGAAAACTGCGCAAGCTCTACTATGTAAGAACAAGCCTATGATTGAATCTGGAAATAAATCAAAATAACTGAGTGAAATTAAACACAGTCATGCCATGTACTAACATTATATGTTTGATATTTAATTTATATCAAAACATCTAGCATTAATTTGATCTCAAACAGATTCATTAAATAAATTATACAGATGATAAAGCCTACTTGTTACAACTGAACTGGTTATTTACAATGTTTTGTATAGACAGCTTAGATGAATAGCTTATTTAAAACAATTATATAGTCACCCCCAATTTTGGTGAGTGATGCATTTATGACATACCAAAAATATCAAAGTTTCTGCTCAGAAATCATTCTGAATAGGCACATAACCAACATATATTTAGAAAGCCATCACTTGAGTGTTTACAGTTCAAGACTAAAAATTTATCAGACTGTTATGAATATTGAGATATATAAGCTCAAACATAAAAACATCAAATATTAAGAATATATTTATTAAATGTATAAAATATTCTGAGCTTCAGAATATCAAATCTGAGGATGATCTCTAAATGCATTTTATGAAGCCTATTGTAAGACCAAATATCTTATTCCCCTGTAAACACTCATGTAGAGTCATTGACTCTCATTGTCATTTAGAGTCATTGACTCAACATGTCTGGTTGGTCTGGTGAGGAGAAATGGCCCATTCATGTAAATCGACGAACATTTAGCACCTTTTCAAGAGACTTAAAGGGTTAGTTCACCCAAAAATGAAAATTCTGTCAGTAATTACTCACCCTCATGTTGTTCCAACCCCATTAGACTTTCGTTCATCTTCGGAACACAAATGAAGATATTTCTGATTAAATCTGAGTGCTGGATCACTCCTCCTGCAGGCTTATGGACACCTCAACTTGCTGGCCCAGAAAATGTATTATAGACATTGTTAATATAGTACAAGTGACTCCAGTGGCTCAATCTTAAGTTTGTAAAGCGACAAGAATACTTTCTGTGCGCAAAAACAAACAAAAATAACGACTTTATTCCTCTTTTCATTTCCTTCTCTCTGGACCTCGAGGTTTTTTTTTACATAGTGTAATATAACGTAGCGGGCTATTGGGCGACTGTGGTCATGTGTGATACGTGGTGACGTGAAACACAGACGCGCTACGCTATTACACTACGTAAAAAAAATCTCTCAGATTTCATCAAAAATATCTTAATTTGTGTTCCGAAGTTGAACGAAAGTCTAATGGGGTTGGAACAACATGAGGGAGAGTAAATACTGACAGAATTTTCATTTTTGGGTGAACTAACCCTTTAATCTTCATTTTTCTTTTATTCTTATTCTTTTGTTTGAATTCAGTCATTAATGCCTGTATCCCTGTATTTTTTGCTTGGTCATCTAAATCTCTGTCATTCCACTATGCAAGAGCAATACATCTATTATCTTAAGTCTTGTTAGAAAACCAACAACAACAACAACAAAAAAAAACTGTTCTTGAATTAAAAAAAATAAATAACATGATTTTATGAAATAGGAAGCTCATGTAGAAGGTGCATTAGCTCAACAGGCAGCCTCAAGCTACATGACACAATATCATTTATTAATATTACACTCTCACTTAAAGCTCACTTTAAAACACAATTGAGTATTTGTATCATATTTCGGTCGCAATTTAAAATGGTTTCAAGTCAAAAAAGATTATTTAAATATGTTATAGGCTATTTTGCATTTTTTTATGAAGCAATGGGCTATTTTTACTCACATGCATACTGTAAACATTCTTTGTTCCTATACAATAACCAAAATCGAACGGAAATCAAACACACACAAAACAGAATAACTTGAATCCTGCATTTATTAGCTTCTTGTATCAGATGAAGAGATGTGTTTAGTTTTGTTTGTCCACAGTGTACACAGCACTGCGTCATCCAGAAGGACAGCCTTATGGTCACGTTGGTTCACCATGAGATGATTGACAGCTTTACAAACGAATCATATCGAACTGATGTCATCACGTTTGCTGACGCAAATCTGGAAGAGCAGAGTCATCGCTGGCTCTGTTAGCTGTTTGAGCTCTTCAGATTGCATAATTCAGTGGGAAATAAATAGAAATATTATTCTGTATGACGATATCATATCAATTATTTCTCCAAATGTGCGCATCATTGGCCTAATAGCCCTGGGAGATCGTGGATATTGTATGTAGGCCTATATAAACACAAATAAACTGGAGATGAGATGAATGGCTGCTGTATGAGTGATGATTTCTATTCAAGATAACGAACATTACAGATTAATTATTTTGCACTTCTGGAATAAATTAAGAAACTTATCTAACTTCAAACCAGTTTAATTATAAACAGTGGTCAAATATCAAAGCTGGGGTCTTAAACCTTCCTAATGAAGCTCAGTTTGTGCAGATCAAGTAGGAGTGTGATGTTTTAAAGAGTAATAAATAAAATAATCTGGGGCCACCAGTGATCCTTGACAATCAAGGGGTTAATTATGCCTCTGATTGTTTTACTTCTGGTATATCTGCTTGGGGAATCGAAGCATTTAATGTCTCCTATTAACACCCGGTCTCCACTAGATAAAAACAGTCTGTCAGGTCACAGCTGTAATCACCTGTGATTATCATATGTAAAGGCAAATGTATAGGAAATCGTTAACCACACATTCCAAAAGAAAAAGGTTTAAGCAGTATGTAAATGAAATGATATTGCTGTTTTTTGTAACTAAAACCACTCAATTCACACTTGTGAATTGCAGCTATTCATGGATTCACGTCTGGTTCATGATCACCCTTTTCAGTGTTTATTCTGTTATGATAAACAGCTGGATAAACTTAATTTACTATGAAACTAACCAACAAATTAGTAATTAACTAAGAAGAACTATATTAAACTAGGCATATATATTATTTACTGTGTTTTATCTTTGATCATAAGGTTAATTAATGGAAATTTAGAAATAGTGCTATCCATTTTACAAAGAGGTTTCATTTGTTAATTTACCATAAACTATAAATAAACGGTTGTAATTTTATGAGCTCATATGAATAAGTTATCTAAAATAATACACTGTGCATTAATGTGTGTATGATGTTATTGGTTAGTTCAGATAACTGTATGCATTACATAATCTAAATGAATAGAACCTTACTGAAAATGTAATCCAAAGTGATGATGCATTTAAATTGAAGTTGTGCTGCAAGATTAATGATATTAAGAAAGTACTGGTCCATGTATTGTTTATTTGGAGTTCTGCATACTTAATATAGTTCACTGTTTACACCAATACATGATATAACCCCATATGAGTTTATTTATTTTCACTTTAAAACAGATCTTGTAGAGATTACCATATTGTTGTTTTATTTTCTACCCCAGAAACAAATCTATATAAATCTATATATATATTGAATGTGTGTGTAAATATTCACTGATACACTTGGTGTCATATGGTGTTTGTTATTTCTTTGGGACATTTTAACTAAATATATTTTATTAAAACTAATCTGAAATAAATAATATGGTCTATTTCATGTGACTTTCAAAAATGTGTATTATAAGTAAGTCTTAAACTTTTTTTTTTTTTGCAGTGTACTAAGTCATAATTAAGTGTTTTTGCAACAGCATTATTTTCCAGGGTAAGCTAAGCAACAATCACCCACTTGTACATATTTGGAGGCGCCAGTTTGTTTCCAATCCCAGAGAAATTAGCATTTCTATAGCAACAGTTATCTGGAGACCCAATCACTGTCCAGAGATGGTTGGGGTTGTGGGATATAATCACAGAACATTCACTCTTTCGTGTCTTTTGGAAGTGTTTGTCTCTGTTTGAACCTTGCGTTTTTGAAGGAGGAGAACATATTCTACAACATGAGGTAAGTTCAGCATTTTGATTGATCTATTTATAAAGAAAATAAATAATTACGCTGTTACAATTCAGAATTTCAAATTGGTTTCATTAGTAATTGGTATCTTTATAATTTATATTTTTGATACTCCTTTTTGCGGATAGTTAAAATGTCTAGAAGAGTAATTTAGAAATTTAGAATAATCCTTATTTTAGACTTGTAGTACCAACAATGATGATATTGCGTATATTTAAAATCATAATGGTCAATTTAACAAACATAAAAAACAATGTTTTACCAGTTATTCTACAGATGTTGCAACTGTTAAACATGTTTACGATTACTATTTTTTTACTTTCCTTGTTTTTTTTTTGTTTTGTTTTTTTTTAGAAAAGTCAAGTCAACAGTTCATGTTGTTCAACAAGAACACTTCATCAGAGAATCCACTACTCAAAAGAAAGGTATGTTTCTGCTCAACCTATTGAACTATTTTAAAATGTTTTATTCAAATAGATTTTAACATTTACAATAATGCATGTAGTGGCAATCTCATTTCAAAATACACAAATGTTTAAGTGTTATTGTATGTTCGTTTGAAAATTGTAGATGTTTAAATCATGGTCCAGCCCTAGATTTTAAGATTGTGAGTTGTGCCTTTCCATGTTAAAGAAAGGCCTTAAATGTATAAAGTTTATTGTGACGCAGCTAATTATATTTTACAACAAATTCTAGAGCAATTGTGTGACTTCCCAATTGTGTGCTGCATAGTTAATCATTTGTATTGTAATCCTTTTATCAGGTGTGCACAGAGTTTGGATTATTGGTGACAGTTACATTAGACGTGGCGAAAAGCAAGCAAGAGAGACCATAGGCACCAATCTTGGAGTGGCTTCCCAGGTCCAGTGGTTTGGCAGGGGAGGCATGTGTTGGGGAGACCTCCTTCCCTTCTTCCAACAGTGCCTTAAAAGAAGGACTGCTCCGAATGTGCTAGTGATTCACTGTGGAGGCAACGACCTAGGACGTGTGAAAAGTGTGCTGCTTCTCAAAGCAATGAAGAGGGACCTACGTGACCTCAACAGACAGTTTCCCCAGATGAAAATTCTGCTGTCTTCAATAAACCAAAGGCGCCACTGGAGGCATGCCCCCCCGGGAAAGGTGGACAAAGTGCGAAAGTTTGTGAACAATGTGATGGCTAAGTTTGTTTTGTGTGTTAATGGGAGCATTGTACATCATCCACACATACTGTTTGAAAAGCCTGAACTATTTTTAAGTGATGAGGTTCATTTAAGCCCTAAGGGAAACGATGTTTTTTTAACTGATATTGGCCATTGTCTGAGACACCACAACCCATAAAATTGGTCTTTAATTACAGAAAAGAGGGTCTCAAATCATGATATCATTTTATAATTGTATTAAAATGTATACATTTTAAAAAAGAACTGCAAAATGTTTAAAATTCAAACCAAAGGAAGAAATAAAAGCATTCCCCTGACTTATTGCTGTGGTTGCATTTTATTTATCTAGTCTAGATCATTGTTGATATTGTAAATTAATAATTGGTGAGAATAAAATTAAAATTCTGTATTATTTGTTGATATGGAACTGTAGCTAGAGAGAAAAAATTAGGGACTGCATAAAAAAGCATATAAAATATATTTAAAGAGAGTGCGTTAAACAAGAAAAATAATATTATGAATGATAAGAAGCTTCTTCTCACATCTGCTTTTGAGCTATTGCTGCCAGGCCGTCTGTAATTTTTACCCCATTGTGTGGAAAACAGATTCAAATTAGCCTGGCTAATGTCAGACCAAGTCTCTTTTGAGCCTTGGTCTGGGAACCACGTGTTAATTTTCTCGTATTTGAGGCGTGGTTCACGAATGCCCAGAGCCGTTTATTGGGCGCTATGAATGTCTATCAAATGCGCCTGTACGTAGCTCATAGCCAATCGTTTCAATTATACCAGATGACGTATGTAGAGTGACAGAAATTCGACGAGGAAAAATACGATGGGTCAAAGATTTATTTGTACACAATGGCGTGAATATTACTGTTTGTGCAAGATAAACATGAGGGTAGAAGGTAACGTCGAGTCTGATGCCATGTTGGATCCATAGATATAAACAAACTGCTTCGGTGTCATCATCGTCTTGCTGCTCCCTCCCCATTCTGCGATTGGTTCCCTTTTTCATTGGAAAATCTGGTCTATGGTAGCCTGACGTCATCATACTCAGATTCTAGTCAGAATGTGAGTCTGATACTGGTCCATTGAACTTTGATTATGGGGCGTGTTTCAACCGAACTAGGAAAGAAAATGTCTCTGCACTCAATTGGATAGACCTACAACCAATCAGAGCAACGGAGTAAGTGACATATGTTTTTCATTCATGTTTCCAGTTGACAAATGCCTTGATCGCGGTTCTCTGTTCCTCTTTTAAAATGAATGCGCTGTCGATATCGTCTATAACAGACGCGATGGCGGAATCTACACATGATGTTTCATACAGAAAGTTCGGGAGAAGCTCGTTCAAATAATCAATCCAATCAACTTGTCATCAAACGATTGCCATGCCTACCTTATCAGCATGAAAGGAAGCATATATTTATTCACTCACCTAACATTCCTTGACAGTTTCAGCATCCCCCCAATCACTCTCGGCTTGTTCTTCCACAGCCTGGAATATGGGGGGAGTACCCTGGGTTCGGGCCGAATACCGAGCCCGCCCTCTCCTCGGACAGCACCCCAAATATGCATTTATTCTTTCTGACTTATTTATAAGTGTGAAATCTAAATTCTCCAGAGGCAGTCATCTTTTCTTTTACTGTCTATGCATCTTTGTTGTAAACGAATTCAGCCGGCTAGGTCTATGATGTCCAAACTGCCTAGCAACGTGAATAAAATCGCGCTGTGAGCAAGGCAGCATGGGGAAACCCAGGCTAGATTCAAATGGTCTTTCATAAAAAAAATAAAAAAAATAATCTAATATTTAAAAATTTTGATAACTGATGGTTTGATCATTCTATTTTTTTTTTATACTTTTTATGTTTGTCTTGCATATTGGTCTCTGATGCCTGTGTGAACATTGTATAATTAGACACACACACACACACACACACACACACATACATTTATATATAACTCAGGCTTTACCTTAATGTTAATAAGTGTTTCCTGAAACATTCTTAGTTAAGAATACCTTCTGTAAGTCATTCGTTCGTGGTTGGTCTGGAGCACTCTTAGCTATACCTTATCACTGTTGACAGTTCATTACGATAGTGGCCACCACTGTTTCTTTACATCTCAGTCTATACGAATATAATTCTGCTAATTAAAGTGTTTTCATGCAAACAACATTGTCATAACACTGAAGTGATTTTATGTTGTTATTAATTATATTATCCAAAGTTTTATCAACTGGCAAACCATTAGGCAGTAGATAGCTGTAAGAGTATGTTTAAACATCCAAACACCAAAACCTTGTGCTTTTGTAAAATAAAGATCTGCCTTTGTTTCAACTGTCTCTGTATCTGCGAGAATCTTTCTGAAACTAATAAAGTTTAAACAATGGCCTATTATCACACAAACATTGTGCAGAGGCCAGCTATGCAAAATTGTAAATGCCCCCAACAATGACTTAAAAATAATCAACAAAGGCTATAGTACAGTAGCCTACGTTACACTGAGATTTCATGTAGGAGCGGGATTTGAATGCTTGGGCAGTGAGCGATTGAGTGGAGCGCATTGGCATAGAGTGGAATATTGAGCGGAGCACACATGCTGAGTTATAACTATATATTCAGGATTTACATTTATATATTCAGAGTTTTAACTATATATTCAGGATTACATTTATGTATTCAGAGTTATAACTATATATTCGGGATTTACATTTATATATTCAGAGTTATAACTATATTCAGAGTTACATTTATATATTCAGAGTTTTAACTATATATTCAGGATTACATTTATGTATTCAGAATTATAACTATATATTCAGATTTACATTTATATATTCAAAGTTATAACTATATATTCAGAGTTACATTTATATATTCAGAGTTATAACAATATATTCGGGATTTACATTTATATATTCAGATTTACATTTATATATTAAGGGTTATAACTATATATTCAGGGTTACATTTATATATTTAGGATTTACAAATATATTCATAGTTATAACTATATATTCAAATTTACATAGAATTATTTCCTGTTTGGCCCCCCATAATATGTATACACACACACACAGTATATATATGTATATATATATATATATATATATATATATATATATATATATATATATATATATATATATATATATATATATATATATATATCGCTCTACACTGACCAACAGTGGACTTCTGCCTGCATTGGATCTCTGTGTGTGTGTGAACAGTTTAATTATTTTGTAACTATAACTATAAGTTATATTATATATCTTTTTTATATATGCAGTCCCTAACAATTAACTTGCCATTGCATACACACATACACACATACATGTCTATATTACTAACATAGGGGACTATCGCTCTACACTGACCAACAGTGGACTTCTGCCTGCAATGGATCTGTGTGTGTGTGTGTGAACAGTGTCTTTATTTTGTAACTATAACTATAAGTTACATTATATATCTTTTATCTATATGCAGTCCCTAACAATTAACTTGCCATTGCATACACACATACACACATACATGTCTATATTACTAACATAGGGGACTATCGCTCTACACTGACCAACAGTGGACTTCTGCCTGCAATGGATATGTGTGTGTGTGTGAATAGTGTCTTTATTTTGTAACTATAACTATAAGTTACATTATATATCTTTTATCTATATGCAGTCCCTAACAATTAACTTGCCATTGCATACACACATACACACATACATGTCTATATTACTAACATAGGGGACTATCGCTCTACACTGACCAACAGTGGACTTCTGCCTGCAATGGATATGTGTGTGTGTGTGAATAGTGTCTTTATTTTGTAACTATAACTATAAGTTACATTATATATCTTTTATCTATATGCAGTCCCTAACAATTAACTTGCCATTGCATACACACATACACACATACATGTCTATATTACTAACATAGGGGACTATCGCTCTACACTGACCAACAGTGGACTTCTGCCTGCATTGGATCTGTGTGTGTGTGTGAATAGTGTCTTTATTTTGTAACTATAACTATAAGTTATATTATATATCTTTTATATATATGCAGTCCCTAACAATTAACTTGCCATTGCATACACACATACACACACATACATGTCTATATTACTAACATAGGGGACTATCGCTCTACACTGACCAACAGTGGACTTCTGCCTGCATTGGATCTGTGTGTGTGTGTGTGAACAGTGTCTTTATTTTGTAACTATAACTATAAGTTACATTATATATCTTTTATATATATGCAGTCCCTAACAATTAACTTGCCATTGCATACACACATACACACATACATGTCTATATTACTAACATAGGGGACTATCGCTCTACACTGACCAACAGTGGACTTCTGCCTGCAATGGATCTGTGTGTGTGTGTGTGAATAGTGTCTTTATTTTGTAACTATAACTATAAGTTACATTATATATCTTTTATCTATATGCAGTCCCTAACAATTAACTTGCCATTGCATACACACATACACACATACATGTCTATATTACTAACATAGGGGACTATCGCTCTACACTGACCAACAGTGGACTTCTGCCTGCAATGGATCTGTGTGTGTGTGTGTGAACAGTGTCTTTATTTTGTAACTATAACTATAAGTTACATTATATATCTTTTATCTATATGCAGTCCCTAACAATTAACTTGCCATTGCATACACACATACATGTCTATATTACTAGCATAGGGGACTATCGCTCTACACTGACCAACAGTGGACTTCTGCCTGCAATGGATCTGTGTGTGTGTGTGTGAATAGTGTCTTTATTTTGTAACTATAACTATAAGTTACATTATATATCTTTTATATATATGCAGTCCCTAACAATTAACTTGCCATTGCATACACACATACACACATACATGTCTATATTACTAACATAGGGGACTATCGCTCTACACTGACCAACAGTGGACTTCTGCCTGCAATGGATCTGTGTGTGTGTGTGTGAATAGTGTCTTTATTTTGTAACTATAACTATAAGTTACATTATATATCTTTTATATATATGCAGTCCCTAACAATTAACTTGCCATTGCATACACACATACACACATACATGTCTATATTACTAACATAGGGGACTATCGCTCTACACTGACCAACAGTGGACTTCTGCCTGCAATGGATCTGTGTGTGTGTGTGTGAATAGTGTCTTTATTTTGTAACTATAACTATAAGTTACATTATATATCTTTTATCTATATGCAGTCCCTAACAATTAACTTGCCATTGCATACACACATACATGTCTATATTACTAACATAGGGGACTATCGCTCTACACTGACCAACAGTGGACTTCTGCCTGCATTGGATCTGTGTGTGTGTGTGTGAACAGTGTCTTTATTTTGTAACTATAACTTATAATTACAAAATAAAGACAATGTTCACACACACACACACACATAGTTCCATTGCAGGCTGGAGTACCCTGTTGTATAGGGAAGACATCGTTCAGAGTTGCAGATCCCTTTGGCATATTTTAAAAAAAAATTGACAAAAGTAATATTAGAAAAAATAATAATAATACATATATACATATATATGTTTGGGGATGTTTGAAAAGACTTTGAAGTTCATTATCTAAGCTACCAGTTAAACAGCAGCTCTACAGTCTCAGAGCCTCTCTAGGACAGCAAGCCATTCAAACAATGGAGAAGTGTGAACGACGTGTGTTAATGGGCCATTGCAGTTCCTGCTCCAGCCTACAGGAGCGCTGCTGAGTATGGACTTAAACACACACACACATGTAGGTCCCCACTTGGTCAAAAATGTAAAAAATTCACCAGAGCGTGTTTTAGCTGATTTAAACATGTTTTAAAGCATGACCAACAGGGGACTTGAAAAATGTCCCCACTTGGCTCGACGGTCCCCTGTTGGTGAGTGTGTAACGACACCAAGGTCCCCACTTAGATAGGTAGACAAGTACACACACACACACACACACACACACACTCTCTCTCTCACTCACTCACTCACTCACACACACACACACACACACACACACACACACACACACACACACACTCTCTCTCACTCACTCACACTCACAGCCACGTACACACATAAACACACACATACAAACACACACACACACACACACACACACACACACAAACACACACACACACACACACACACACACACACACACGTCCCGATGATTCAGTGTGCATTCAGGTTTAAGTCCCCGAAGGGGTAGCAAAACATGAACACACATTCACACAAACACACACACACACACACACACACACACACACACACACACACACACACACACACACACACACTCACACAGAAACGGCAGAAACATAAATTGCTGAAATAAAACAATACAAAATTCACTCAAAATTAATTTAAATCTAAAAATATCTAGATTCTAGAAGACATCAGAACAATTCAAACTCACGTCTCAATAACCAAACGCCCAAACAGAACACAAGACAAAACCAGCAAACCTAGAATGAGCCGAACAGAAACTCAGATCAGTCTTACCTGTTCAGAGGTTTATTTCCATTTATTATGTCCACTTACAGGCCACAAATAACTACTTTTGCACTGCCAAGACTTCCTCAGCTAACCAACAACAGCTAGCACAACACCAGCCGATCCTCTAGAGGTCAGCAGAGAGCAAAGGCTTCCCAGAGTAAAGCTACTCTAAGTTGGGTGACGACCCTCCCTCCTCCTCATCCCGTCCCCTCCCCCTCCCCTACGTGCTTCCTGAAACAGAAACAGAAACTTTTCCGATGTAAATTCGGGACTTTGCGCGTTTTCCCTCTTCTTTGCTATTTGTTCATCGGAACGTCGTCTCTTTGGTCGTGTGTCGGCCATATAAAAATTCAAGAGAATATAATTCTAACGTTAGCTAACTTCCCTCTTCATGCTACTCTCTCCTCCACCCCCCACCCCCCCTTCATGTGCACGTGCACTAACCCCCCCACCCCCACCCCCAAATCATTCTTGTTGGTTATTGGCTGGAACACTGTTTGTTGTGTTTTGTGGTCCAGGCTGGGCCAGTTTGTTTTTGCTGCAGTTTGTGGAGCCTGTGGTGTCTACAGAGACCGCGTTTCTTTATAGTGTGTTCAGGGGACAGGCAGCTAGCGGATAGTTAGATGTTTGCTGGATGTGACAACAAATGTTTCAGCCTAAAAAACACGTGACATCGCTTAGAGCACCTTTAAAGTCGTACTAACCTTGAGTGTGTGTGTGTGTGTTTGTGTAGTTCTTGATGACTCTGTCTCAGTGGTGCTGTCAGACTCAGTCTCTTGTTCTTCACAACCTCAAACCTCGATCTCGTGGCAAGAAAGAAAGCAAAGACGAGTACCAGCGGAGCACGAGGTAAAACACACACTAACATGCAGCGACTTCAATCTCTGAGCCCACAGCTTACACTGTATATCCTTAAAATGATGACTGGTATACAATCGCCTTTGTTGCCATTGGCTTTTGGCTTGCTTACTTGGGGACATTACATTTTATTTACTCCAGAGCGGCTATATATATAAATGAACTAAATTAATAACTTTTTTACAACAAAAATGAACCATCACTGAACTTACTTAAGCTGAACTGTGACACTATTTTCTTCTAGAAACACACTCTGTTGCATTATTTTCCTGTTATCTCTGTGAAGCTGCTTTGAAACAATCTGTACTGTAAAAAGCACTATATAAATAAATGTGACTTGACTTGACAATGCTTTTTAAATATAATATGTAATGAGATGCTTGTGCTGTATCTCTGTGTGTGGAGGGGCGGACTGGAGGCGGGGCTGGAGGCGGTGCTTAAGTCAGCTGGGCGGAGTCTTGTGTCTCTGAGCGTCTCTCATTGCTCCAACATCCTGACGGACAGGTCGCTGTGGCTCGTCAGCTGTCACTGTCGAGCGCTGCAGTCTCTCACATACAGGTGACATGAAGAGTCACACACGCCATTATAATCATGATTAGCAAGCTAATTCACAACTCATAGATAGATATTTGATATTACATTATCAAAATATTGGAGAACGATTTCTTTAGGTTGTATATATTCGTATAAAGAGACATAGATAGATAGATAGATAGATAGATAGATTTACATACAAACACAAATGCTACATTTGAAAACATTTACATCTATTAATATTGCTGACTTACAAATGAGGAATACAGCAGAAGCGATTCATCGTGAAGAGGCAAATAAAGAGGCAAATAAACACACAAGTGCTCAAAACACACCGTTTCAGACATTGCTTAGAGTTGCGTAAGCTAGAATAAAGAGGGATTAAAGGAAAGTGAAAGCGTACAATTGTCTTTCTTTTATGATCAGCTGTTCATCTTCTGAATGTTGTCAGGGATTCTGCATTACGGATGAAGGCGGGAGATCATGAACGAACATGTTTTGCTTCAGCGAGTGTAGAAGGGTTCTGGCTGTGGGTTTGGTTGGTGTGAGTGTGTGTGTGTGTGTGTGTGTGTGTGTGTGTGTGTGTGTGTGTGTGGAGCTGAGAACTGACTGCTGATGGTTGTTGTTTTATCAGTGAAGAAATTATCAAAACCATCAGCAGTTAAAGACAGAGGAGAGAGTTGGATGTTGTGAAAAGTGTGCGTTTGTTTGAAGCGCTGTTGATCTTGTTGTGGAAATATGTGACCCTGGATCACGTCACCAGTCTCGAGTCGCACGGGTTTATTTGTGGCAATAGCCAACAATACTAGCCTGGCAAGCCAGACCTACATCAAGATGTTAGGTCTGGCAACTCACCATAGACACGGCTCAATCCGAGGGCCGGGATAAACGGCTGTCTTTCAAATTCCCTCTGCACGCAATTGGACAGCGCTTCAACCAACCAGAGCGTTTGCCCACCAGCGGAGCTAACTGATGATAGATTAAACTTTTGCCATTTCTGGCCGGCAAAACTACGAACACATCTTCCTGTTTTAAGAATGACTTCAGTGCCGTTCTTTGCTCTTTTCCCAAAGAAAAGCTTAACTCCAAGTCCTCCAGAGTCGTGGACAAAGTCGATTTGAAAGACTCTTCTTTGTTTTCAAGTAGCAGGGAACCGTCGCAACTCTGTCGTCATTATGTAAAGCCCGCCCACCGACTCTATACACGATTTGATTGGCCTGACTAGAGTTTGGTTTTTCCAGCTCGAAAGTCAACGCAGAGTTGCTAGACTACACTGGCTGCAAAATAAATTTTGCTGCCGCTAGGGTGCGTCTAGATTTCCAGGCTACAACAATACATTATATGGGTTTTTCTTTTATGCCAAAAATCATGAGGATATTAAGTAAAGATCATGTTCCATGAAGATATTTTGTAAATTTCCTACCGTAAATATATAAAACATGTATTTCTGTGAGGGAATGCTGCACAATCGCCAACATAAATGAACAACTTTAAAGGAGATTTTCTCAATGTTTCGATTGTTTTGCACCCTCAGATTCCAGATTTACAATAGTTGTATCTCAGCCAAATATTGTCCTATCCTAACACACCATACATCAATGGAAAGATTATTTATTCAGCTTTCAGATGATGTATAAATCTCAATTTAAAAAAATTGACCCATGTTTTGTGGTCCAGGGTCACATATTAAGATTTAGCAGCATGGACTTCAACAGAAAAGGATGAATATTGATACTTACTCAGGTCAGATCGATCTTTAGCAGTATTTTCAGTTTGGTCCAGTGTTCATGAAGAACATCAGATAACCCGGGGCATGTGCTGGCCTGGAAGATATCGTCTAGGGAAGAAGTTAAAGTGGAACATAAAGTGTCTGTTGTGTTATTCACATTCAGAGATGAGCATTGTGTGGGTGAGGGAAGAGAGGATGAAACAACAGGGGAAAGATGTGA
>NC_137139.1:34549900-34559900 GCF_949319135.1 Squalius cephalus
CGGGAAAATATGAATTTGTTCATTTCTGATTCATTTTCAAAGCCTCAATTTAACATATTGGGGGCTCGTCCGGGATATTCCCAAGAAACACGGGACTACCAGAACTATTTATTAAGAGGGAAAACCTGAAACCCAGCCCATGCACAGAGTGAAGAGTCCCGCGACGTCAAGTCTCAGATATTGACTTTTCAGTTTGGAAATGACAAGTTTTATGACTATTTCACCCTCATCTTTCCCTCGCGGGTCAAAATGACCCGAAACCCTAAAATTATACTTAATTTTTTTTTTTTTTTTGTCCAGAAAGCTTATTTTATTTATTTTTTGATTTTTTTTTTTTTTTTTTTCACCTTTAAACGACTAGATTTGATCAATAAATAATAAATAAATTGTAATTTAAGCACATTCCTCACATTCTTTCAACTTAAGTTCAAAATAACTCACAATTTCATGCATAACCCTTTTAATCCAGCTCTGAATATCTTACATTGTGGGTCTTTGCCGACCTCTTGTGGAAGAATAATAATATAAGATGATATTTCATGACTCTAGATGGCCTCATTTTTTTACATTTATGTAATATGTAAAAAACAAAAAAAAACAATATGGATCAAATGAGCTGTTCCACGGGGTCCTAAAGTCAGTTCACGTATGCATTCAGATACACATGTAGACATTATAAAATAATTTGGTAAAGTTTTATCCTTTTCAGTTTGAATTTTGAGAATTTTGAGGTTTTTCTGTGAGTACTGAAGCATTCCTCACATTCCATTAATTCCTAAGGGGTCAACTCGACCCGAGACGGAAGGATTTGTTACTTTTCTAAATTTCAACCATAACTATAATTTCAACTCCTCGAATCCATTAATTATTATTATTATTTTTTTTTTATTTTTTTTTTGTGTATTCGTGGTTCAAGTGCGACAAAAGTCCTGAGGTCTTGGACACCTCTGATGAACACTCAATTTTTTAAACATTTTTCCTGTAGACCAAAGCTATCTGAAGCCTCAATCTAACAAATTGGGGGCTCGTCCGGGATATTCCCAAGAAACACGGGACTATCAGAACTATTTATTAAGAGGAAAAACCTGAAACCCAGCCCATGCACAGAGTGAAGAGTCCCGTGACGTCAAGTCTCAGATTTTAAGTTTAATGACTATATAAACGGCTGGTCATCAGTGGTGATCAGCTTTCCTTTAGACCAAAGCTGTGCTTTATGATGCAAATGATAATCCTAAAAATATCCTGACAGCAGCTTTTAGACAATCTGAACTGTGAACAATCTGAAAATAAACAGATGTTTGTTTGGTTGGCTATTTAAATATTCTAAAACCAGTGATGGTATTTATATTTCTCCCTCTTTTATGGCACAAAATAATTAATCATCTCACACTTTTCATCTGTTTATTCTGATCTTTGTCACTTGGAAACTTTAAAAAGAGAGGCTAATATCATATGAATGATGATGTTTATCAGCGTTAATAGCATTAGATGTGCAGCAATAAATGTGCAGATTCTTTGTCACGTTTGACTGTGTTTGATTAATGAAGTGTCTGTGTTGGAGCTTATTAAACTCCTCTGTGAAGTATTAGTGAGTGAAAGTGAGTTAATGACTAATTAAACAAAGCTTGAGATAATTATTTGAGATATCCAGGTGAATATTACCTCATTTAACAAAAACCTTTATGGTGCATTTTCATGTATGATGTACTTTGCAAGTGCAAAACAAAGAAATAAATAAATAAACTTGAGCATTGCCATTTTTAACGTGTTGTCATTTTGGTTACACTTTATTTTAAGGTGTCATTGTTATAGTGTAATTATATATTTAAGTACTGTGTAATATTAATTAACTGCATGTACTTACTATAGGGTTATAGGATTAGGGTTTGGTTGAGGGTTATTTGCATTTAATTATGCATAATTTTATGTTCTTACTATGGTAAGTACATGTAACATATGTAACAAGGACACTATAAAAAAAGTGTTACCAAATAGTGTTATTTTGTATGTATAAATTTGGTGTAGACACAATTTCCACACAAAAATTGCTAGTACATTTCACAATTAATGACAAATTATTGAATTGAAATGAAAGAATGAAATAGTATTTTCCTGTAAAACCTATTTTATTTTATTTTCTAATGTTTTAAATAAATGCAGTTTTTAACGACTGATTAAAAACAAGGCTCGAAATGCCAAATACTTCTGTGTCTAATGTGGAGTGTAAAGAGTCTGAAGTGTGTGTAGTGTTTTGCGAAAGAGTGTGAGGCTGAGAATGTGTTTGTAGTAGTGCAGATCTGGGCTGAGGTTATGCTCAGGTTTCACTAACTGTGTTATTATTTTCATTTTAGCGTGTATTAAAGCAATTATGCAAAAACTACTGTGTAAACAGCGTTAGGCTGCCCTCTGGTGGAAGCAGTGGAACAGACGATTAAAAATGATTTCTCTCTGATGCAATCTTGCAGTTTATTTGTGACTCAAATAAGAATATAAAAATAGATCAGTACTTTCATGTTTTAAAAACAGCAATGTCAAACATCTCTTTGTTCTTCTGATGTGTATGACCCACTTTCACTGTCTTGTCACACGGCATTAAGACCGCGCGGAAGAGTCTGATGCGCGCGCCACACGCTCACCTGCAGCGGGGTGTCGCGCGCCGGGGTGGAGGAACGGGCAGCGCGCTCCCGTGTACGGCCATGCTGCCCGGTTACAGCGGGGCGCGCGCCTAAAAACCGCACACACACACCGCTTTCGGTTCAGGGCGGATCGGGATTTTTTTTAGCAGTGTCTCAATGGAATATCCCGTTTGACCAGGATTTTCCTGTTTATCCAGGTTTTTGTGGACAACAGCTGACGTCCGAGCTTGTCATTTATTATTCCCCAGCAGAATCATCTGGAATATTTCCCATCCTCTATTCGAATGGCCGTTTGAACGCGGAAAAAAAAAAACGCCGGGCTGCTTTTGTGTTGATGTAAATGATGCTCGTGCGCCCGGTAAACGCGCAGCGGGGAGAGCGGCGCGTCCGCTCGCGCTGATGACAATAGCGGACTTTAACGATATAAAAGCGTTATAAAAACCTTTGGGAAAAGTCGGGAAAAATGTCTCTCAGCAGAAGCATCGAGCTCGAGCACTTTGACGAGCGGGACAAGGCGCATCGCTCCAAACGCGCGGCGGTTTCGGGCGGCTCGGGCTCTCGCGCCAGCAGTCTGGTACCGAGTCCCGCGCACAGCGCGAACTGCAGCTTCTACCGCACGCGCACGCTCCAGACCCTCAGCTCCGAGAAGCGAGCCAAGAAGGTTCGGTTCTACCGGAACGGGGACCGGTATTTCAAGGGTCTGGTGTACGCGGTGTCCAACGACCGCTTCAGATCAATGGACGCGCTCCTGGCCGAGCTGACGCGCGCTCTCACGGATAACCTGCACCTGCCGCAAGGTGTGCGCAACATCTACAGCGCGGACGGCGCGAGGAAGATCGCGAGCCTGGAGGAGCTGGTGGAAGGTCAGACACTCATGGGGATATTAGCGTGTTGAGGGCCGGAAGGGTCACTGTGAGTTATTACCATATAAGGGCTGAACGGTTGCAGGTTCGAATCCCCGCAATGGTCCATAATGGCTCAAGGCTCTTCATCTGTCACTCAGGCTACATATTACAAACGTGTGTAGTGAAATGGTTAAAAATGGTTGAATCTATCTTTTTCTTTCTTTCTATACATACATACATATATATCCATTAATAATTTGTTATAGACTATTGATATATTAACACATAATATAATATCGTCAAATATTCAAAATAGTATTCTATATATCAAAATTACAAATTATAAATGCCAAATTATATACAAAATTATAATTGCATAGGCTATGTGTGTGTGTGTGTGTGTGTGTGTGTGTGTGTGTGTGTGTGTGTGTGATATAAGCCTATATATATATATATATATATATATATATATATAATGTTTTAATATATCAATATTACAAATTGGGTTAGGGTTAGGCAAATATATATAAAATGGCAAATAATATACATATATCATGGAAAATTATGACACAGTTAATCTTAACGGTACTTAAACAGGCATTATCTTTTTTAATGCAAAACACAATATAATATCCATATGTTTGTGAGTATTGTTTCCTGAGCGCTTCTGTTAATCAGCTGAGCCTGAATGAGTGAGTGGATGTAAGTGACTTTAGATCATTAATGAGTGAACGACACAGTCTGATTGATCAGTCATTAGAGAGAGAGAGTCTCGTCCCACACACACACACACACACACACACACACACACACACACACACACGATCAATAGCTCCAGCTCGTGCACTTAACGCCGGGTGATGTGTGTTAACTCTGATAGACGAGCTCATTCAGATCTGCTGTCCTTTAAACCCTTATTAAACAGTTGTCGGGCCTTTATAAAGATATCATGATTCTGCTGTCAGTGATTCGTGTATTTTGCACAATGGACAGTCTAAAGTTTTCTAAAGATGAAGGGTTTGTGTTGCAATCATCTTCATGCATGTATCAATATGTCATGAATATTCATATATCGATGCTCCTCCCACTTCAAATACACCGGTGTGCGATAATTACGATTTTTAATTCTTCTACTCACCAAGACTGCGTTTATTTGATCAAATATACAGAAAAAAAATTGAAATATTTTTACAATTTAAAATAACTGTTCTCTATGTGAATATATAGTAAAGTGTAATTTATTCCTGTGATCAAAGCTGAATGTTCAGCATCATTACTCCAGTCTTCAGTGTCACATGATCCTTCACAAATCACTCTATATGAAGATTTGATGATCGAGAAACATTTATGATTATGATCAATGTTGAGAACAGTTCAGCTGCTTCCGATTCAACGCGATGCACATTCAAAAGTTTAAGATAATAAAAAAAAAAATCATATTAGAGTGATTTGTGAAGGATCATGTGACACTGAAGACTGGAGTAATGATGCTGAACATTCAGCTTTGATCACAGGAATAAATTACACTTTACTATATATTCACATAGAGAACAGATGATTTACATTATAATAATATTTCACAGTTTTACTGTATTTTTGATGAAATAAAGCAGCCTCGGTGAGCAGAAGAGACTCTTTCAGAGAAATAGTGAGGAGATTTAAAGGAGTTTAACAGTGACACGTGCAGGAGAATCACACAGCTGATATTTTACTTAAACATCTGGAGTCTTTGACCTTGAGGAAGTCCATGTGAGCTTGAGCTGATGTTGATCAGCAGAGACAGAGATTCAGCTGCTCGCTTTGGGTGTTTCTGGACTGATCTGAAAATAAGGGAGTTTCAGTCTGTGGATTATAGACACACACAGATGTGCATGTTCACACACCTGGCACGTAATGATGCTGATTTGACCCCTGGGGTCGTGTTGCCATGGCGATCGGGGGTCAGTAAGTGGATGACCAGCAGGAGCATCAATCACTGCATCAGCATTTTCACATCCAGGGAATAAAGTCTAGCCGGCACAGAGGGTTTGGTGATGGTGGTCCGACTTTGCTTTTGTAACCATGGAAACCACTTGAAAACTGCTTTATGGTTACTAGGCCATTTCTATTACAACTTTCTATATCAGAGTTTCCCAAACTGGGGTTGGTGAGTTTGTATGAGAAATTAATAATGAAATGAAACATAAAAATGTAAAGGTAAAATAAAATATTTTCAAACAAAACAAATGTAAGTTAAAAATAAATTATTTTATAATAAAACATGAAAATGTGAGATAAAATAAACAATTTAAAATAAAACATATATAGTTTAAAACAAAACAAAAATTGGAAATTTAAATATTATTTATATAAAACTGTTTTAATTAAAAAAAGTAATTTATAATAAAACATAAAAATGTAAAATTGAAGTAAATCATTTTTTTTTTTTAAATATTAAAATTGAAAATATTTAAAACAAAACAAATTTAAATTTAAAAGTAATTTTACGATAAAACATCAAAATGTGAGATTAAATAATTTCAAAATAAAACAGAAAAATAAAAATAGTTGAAAACAAAACAAGATCTAAAATGTAAATAAATAATAAAAACAAAATGTAAAATTTAAATATTTTTAAATAAAATTAAAATGTAAAAGTAAAATAAATAATAAAAAACATAAAAATGTAAAATTAAAAGATTATAAAAACAATCAAGTTGAAATATTGCATACTAAATGAAGCAAGGGTGTCGAGTTACAGTACATTCAAGCTATTTTAAAGGAATGAAGACATATTTTCAAGGAAAAAAAGTTTAAATATGTCATTTTGGTGATCAAAGATGAGTTTTAAGGGATAAAATGATTGACTTCAGGGGGACTTTAAATGGAACATCTATTTACACCAGATGCAAATATTTTAGCTGAGCAAACAAAAACCCAACTAATCTGACATTCTCCGACCACAGGTGAGAGTTACGTGTGCGCCTCGAACGAGCCCTATAGGAAGGTGGACTACACCAAGAACGTCAACCCTAACTGGGGCTCGAGGGGGGCGGGGCTTGGCCTGGGGGCGGGGCCAGTGGGCGGAGCCTCGCGTCCCGGGCCTCCTCGCGCACCGGGGGAATCCAGGGAGTCTAAAGACTTTATCAAACCCAAACTGGTGACGGTGATCCGGAGCGGCGTGAAGCCGAGGAAGGCCGTGAGGATTCTCCTGAACAAGAAGACGGCGCACTCGTTCGACCAGGTGCTCGCTGACATCACCGAGGCCATCAAACTGGACTCAGGTGTGGTCAAGAGACTCTACACGCTGGACGGCAAACAGGTACACATTGCACATCATCTCAGGGCGGAAAATGAGTTTATTAATCGCCATTAATCGCATCGAACATAAACGTTTGTTAATGTGTGTATGTATGTATATATTTATATAAATATATAGACACACACATATATATTTACAAACTTTTATGTTCAATGCGATTAATCGCGATTAATCGATTTGACAGGACTATATACTTCTATCTGTGTATTATTATTTTTTAAGTGCCATGAAAACCTGCTTTTTATTATATTATAATTATTTTGAATTTGCTTTTAAATTTTCCATTTTCATTTTAACTGAAGTAGGGTTTATTTTAATTTTATTATATTTTTGTATATTTCTGTATCGCTTTAATTTATTTTATTTCAGTTTTAGTAATTTTTTTTACTTCAACATTTCAAATTTTCTGATATATTTTATTCCATTTCAATTTCTGAAACCGATTTTGAATAGTTTTATTTATAAATAACAGCATTGCAATAATAGTGAAAACTCCAGCATCAACACAATATTATATAGAGGAGATTTTAATAGGAGATTTTTCAATATTATAAAAGGGGAAAAAAAATGTATGCGTTGTATTTATGTGAGTTTTAAGGGATACAATTATTGACTACAGAAAATGCTGTCCTCTGCAAAGGAAAAACGTTTGCGCTTTTAGCACATAACACTCTAATTGGTCGCTGAAAGCATCATGAAACCAACCAAAATATTTAAAGGGACAGTTCACCCAGAAATGATCTTTCTGTCATCATTTACTCGCCTCATATTTAAAAATATTAAATATTTTCCTCATATTTTGATGGTTTAATCGAACTTATTGGGTCATTAACAACAAATATCCCCTTTAGACATAAATTATTATTATTTGTTTTATATATTATTATAAATTTTAAATATTATTATTCCTTATATTTCATCTCATCTCATATTTCAGTCTGACTCAATAAACTGTCACTGTTATGATGCTTTATGGTCGTAATTGGAGCTCAGTCAGCTTTCATCACATGCTAAAAAAGCAGCGTAAACACTGCGTTAGAGCATAAGCATAATTTCTGCTGACAGAAAGCGGTCAGTCAGATGTGTGAATGACAGCTGATGGATAGTGAATAATAAATGAGACTTTAAGAGGGAGACGTTCTCTAAATTATGTCCGGATGAGTGTCTCTCTCTCTCTCTACAATCACTGTATGTCGATCGTCCAGGACGTCCTGTCTCGGACTCTGTTTCTGCACTGATACTCACAGTTAATGACACTGTGTGTGTGTGTGTGTGTGTGTGTGAGAGACTCGTCTGGTTACCATGGTAACCTGGTTTCCCCCTGTCCACTGGAGTGAACTCAGTGAAGGGTTCATCTGTATGCCGAGCGCCTCTCACTGCAGAGACGAGGGGTTTTCCACACACTAATACTGTGTGTGTTGTTCATGATCGCACCTTTGCAGTGTTCATTTCTGCATTCATTTTCCCATAATGCTTCACTCTTTGACAGTGCTGTGCCACGTTTAATATTAGTGACATATTCTATAGTAATATTAGCCAGATAATAGTCATATTAATAAGATTAGATTTTGAGCCATTTCGAGATCAGTGTTATATTAGCTTTATTAAATTATTTATTAATGTTTTCATTTTGCTGTAATTTTTTATGTTTTGTTTCATTTTTATTTTGTCGTTTACATTTTTTAAATTTTTGAATCTGTGATTTTCACACACACTCACTCTCACATACACACACACACACACAAGCACGCACGCACACTCAGACTTACACACAAACACACAGACACACACACACACACACACTCACTCACTCACTCACTCAGACTTACACACACAGACACACACACACTCACTCACTCACTCACTCACTCACTCACTCACTCACTCACTCACTCACTCACTCACTCACTCACTCACTCACTCACTCACACACACACACACACACACTCACTCACACACACTCACACACACTTACAAACTCTCTCTCTCTCTCCCCCTCTCTCTCTCTCTCCCTCTCCCTCTCCCTCTCTCTCCCTCTCCCTCTCCCTCTCCCTCTCCCTCTCCCTCTCCCTCTCCTCTCTCTCTCTCTCTCTCTCTCTCTCTCTCTCTCTCTCTCTCTCTCTCTCTCTCTCTCTCTCTCTCTCTCTCTCTCTCTCTCTCTCTGTAGTTGACGAGTCTGCAGGATTTTTTCGGTGATGATGATGTTTTCATGGCGTGCGGTTTGGAGAAGTTTCGTTACGCTCAGGACGACGCTGCCATTGGACACGCGGGGAAGGCCGCCGCCGCCGCGTTCGTTAACGGTGAGACAGATTTGAGAGACAGACAGCTGTCTAACACACACACACACACACACACACTGTCTAACACAACACACACTGTTTCTCAGAGTGCAAGAAATCTCGACCGCCGGTCCCTCCCAAGACAGCAGGAACCAAGAGCCCTGGAGTCCCGCGCTCCAAATCACCTTTATCTGGTAACACACACACACACACACACACACACACACACACACACACACACACACACACACACACACACACACACACACACACACATTCTGCATGCAGCATTAAATCCACTGGATAGTCATGAGTTTTGATGCAGATTCTGCTCATGGTTCTTCAGCCAATGAGGCTCCGAGAAGCGAGTCTCCGCCGATGAGGTCATCGAAGTCTCCCGGCAGCCGTAAAGTGAGTGAGCGACTGAAAGCTGTTCACACACACTTCCTCTAAATGTGTGTTTGACACGATCTCTCTTCCTCAGACGTCCATTCATGAGGCGTCTCCGTCCCCGACACCCTCCAGAGACCTCAATGATGAAGAAGAGCACACTCCAGAGGGTACAACACACACACTCACTCTCACACTCACACACACACTCACTCTCACACTCACACATACTCACACTCACTCTCACACTCACACTCACACTCACTCTCACTCTCACACTCACACATACTCACACTCACTCTCACACTCACACACTCACTCACACTCTCTCACACACACACACACACACACACACACACACACACACACACACACACACACACACACACACACTCACACACTCACACACTCACTCTCACTTACTCTCACTCTCACACTCACACATACTCACACTCACACTCACACTCACTCTCACACTCACTCACACACTCACTCACACACTCACTCACACTCTCACACTCTCACACACACACACACACACACACACAC
>NC_137139.1:34564900-34597400 GCF_949319135.1 Squalius cephalus
GGTGAAACTCTACAACACACACTTATACACTGCACACTGAAACATTGCTCAAAATGAAGTGTGTATGGAGTTCTGCCAATGGAGTCAGAAAATATTATATTATATCGTTTATTTTTCTGCAGAACTCACTTCATTGTGATACATTTTTCAGAAAACAAGACTTAATATTTTACTCCTCCAGTAAATGTATCTTGATTTAATAATGTTTAGATATCGGTACTGGAAAACAAGACAGAAACACTGAGGAAGAACATTATTTTAGAATCACAGAGAGACCATTATACTTTTTATTAGTAGTTTGAATTTATTTTTGATTTCTATATTTTCCGTTTTCATTTTAATTTTGGTGAAAGTTCCACCGAGTGAAACACTTCTGGAACAAGAACAAATGTGGGCGGGGCTTGATTTTGTCTGTCGGGAATTGATTGGATGGTTGTGGTTTGCTTTGGTGGATCTCATGTGAGTGACAAGTTATAGCCCCGCCCTCATATATACCTGTGTGTGAGTATGTGTGTTTGAGAGTGTGTGTTAGTATGAGTGTGTGCGTTTGTGTGTGGGTCTGTGTGCGTGTGTTTGAGTGTGTTGAGTATGTGCGTGTGTGTGTTTGAGATTTTATTCTTTATTCTGACTTTCTCGCAATTCCGACTTTATTTCTCGCAAATTCCAACTTTATTTTTCTAAATTCTGACTTTCTTGCGATTTCAACTCTATTCCACGCAATTACGACTTTATTTCTCGCAATTCAGACTTAATTTTTATTTCTCGCAATTCAGACTTAATTTTTATTTCTCGCAATTCAGACTTAATTTTTATTTCTCGCAATTCAGACTTAATTTTTATTTCTCGCAATTCCGACTTTATTTCTCGCAATTCCTATATTTCCTGCAATTCTGACTCTTTCTCGCAATTGCGAGTTTATCTCACAATTCTGACTTTATTTCTTATAATTATGAGATATAATGTTGGAATTGCAAGGAAAACAAAGTCAGAATTGTGAGATAAAAAGTCGCAACTACCTTTTTCATTTTTTATTCTGTGGTGGAAACCATCCATAATGATCTTGATTTCCTTCATTTTAATGATACAAAAACCTTTTTCTTCCTCTTGATTTGGGGTGAAATGTGAACCTGTGTTAGTAAGATTCTCTGCAGTGCTCAGCAAGTCAGAAACCTGTTCATTTCTCTTTATCCGAGAGTGGTGAAGCTTTCCATTCATGTCTGAACATCTCCCAACAAAACATGCGATACGAACAGCAAACTCAGCACTAGTTCCTCCAACTCGACATGGAGTTAGATTCCCTGGTGAAAGCGTGTGTGTGTGTGTGTGTGTGTGTCAGGTACGGGCTGAAGGTGGACATCTGGGCGGCGGGTGTGATCTCCTATATTCTGCTGTGTGGGTTTCCTCCGTTCCGCAGCGAGAGGAACCAGCAGGAGGAGCTGTTCCAGCAGATCTTACTGGGACGACTGGAGTTCCCCTCCCCGTACTGGGACAACATCAGCGCCTCTGCTAAGGTCTGCACACACACACACGCTCTCTCTCACACACACACACACACTCACATCAGTGCCTATGCTAAGGTCTGCACACACACACACACACACACACACACACACACTCACATGAGCGCCTCTGCTAAGGTCTGCACACACAAACACACTCTCTCTCTCACACATACACACACACACTCACTCACATAAGCGCCTCTGCTAAGGTCTGCACACACAAACACACTTTCTCTCACACACACACACACACACACACACACACACACACACACACTCACATAAGCACCTCTCCTAGGGTGACCACCTGCTAATAAGCCCAAGGGGGGACAAGTGGTATGTTTCTGAGGGACAATGTGGGACACTACCTGGCGCGGCGGTGCCCCCACCCCACGGGCAGACTCACTGATAGTGGTTTACCCATTTCTAGCACATACCACCTTACATGGTATATTAATAATGCCCTATTCCCCTAAACATGTGTAATTGCTGATGTATGCTCATGAATAGGCCAACCAATGTGTATTTTTTTCTAAATAAAGATTCATAATATTTTGAACATTCAATTAATTGACAGATGCACTTCCACTTACAATTTACTATTTAATTGTATTTATTTTTCATTACAATTTATTCACTTTAAATAAATTATAATAGAAAATTATAGGATTAACAGGAATTGTAGTTGCTCAACACCACAGGAACAGTTAAAAAAAAAATATTTAAAAAAAAATACGATTGACATCGTATTCCCCTCCATGTCCGATTGAGAAGGACGTTTTGCAAAGGTCACAAAAAGCCCTCTCGGTATCCCCCTCAACACCTTTCAGCCACAAATATTCATTTTCCCAGTTTTTCTCGTACCCACACCTTCTCTTTTTAATTGATGATGGCGGTGCCTCTCAGTCTCCATTTTTCAAATTGGAAAGCGCGCATCTTGTTCCCTCCCAGTGTGTCTGGTATGCGCGTGCGTGCGCTGTCATGACAACAACGAAAAAGTTGACAACAACCTAGTCAGCAGTTCAACTGAGGGGTGGGTGTGGCAACAATAGCGTGCTGAACTGTCAAGTAATGTTCGTTTGGCTGCCTGGGGCTCGAGGATATAGAGCGACCAACTTTTTTTTTGAGCAAGCATAGATTATGCGTGACACGGTCTCAATTTGCGGGACGCATGAATTGGGCTCCAAACGCTGTGCGCGCACGCGCTACGCGGGACGGGTGGTCACCCTAACCTCTCCTAAGGTCTGCACACACACACACACACACACACACACACACACACACACACACACACACACACACACCTCTCCTAAGGTCTGCACACACACACACACACACACTCACATGAGCGCCTCCCCTAAGGTCTGCACACACACACACACACACATAAACGCCTTTCCTAAGGTCTGCAACACACACACACACACACACACACACACACACACTCACTCACATGAGCGCCTCTCCTAAGGTCTGGACACACACACACACACACACATAAACGCCTCTCCTAAGGTCTGCACACACACACACACTCACATGAGCGCCTCTCCTAAGGTCTGCACACACACACACTCACATGAGCGCCTCTCCTAAGGTCTGCACACACACACACACACACACAAACGCCTCTCCTAAGGTCTGCACACACACACACACACACACTCACATGAGCGCCTCTCCTAAGGTCTGCACACACACACTCTGCTAAGGTCTGCACACACTCTCACACACACACACACACACACACACGAGCGCCTCTGCTAAGGTCTGCACACACACACACACACACACACACACACACACATGAGCGCCTCTGCTAAGGTCTGCACACACACACACATACACACGAGTGCCTCTGCTAAGGTCTGCACACACACACACTCACACACACACACACACACACACATGAGCGCCTCTGCTAAGGTCTGCACACACACACACATACACACGAGTGCCTCTGCTAAGGTCTGCACACACACACACTCACTCAAACGAGCGCCTCTGCTAAGGTCTGCATACACACACTCTGCTAAGGTCTGCACACACACACACACACTCACATCAGCGCCTCTGCTAAGGTCCGCGCATGTATGACTTTAATAATTTTAATTTAGTATGTCATAATTTGAAAATTTTTACATAATTTTGATTTAGTATCTCATAATTATGAATAAGTATGTTATAATTTTGACTTTTTGTCATAATTTTGACTTTTTGTCATAATTTTGATTTAGTGTGTCAATTTTGACTTTTTGATGTTATTTCTATGTTATGGCAAAATATCAAATTTGTCAGTTTTAAGTTCCAGCTGATCCACGTCTACCTATAGGAATACGACACCCATCGCTGTACTCATATATAAGCTCCTGCAGTATATCAGCAGATCTCGCGTTTCTCAGGAGCGCATTACCCTCCTCCCTCCCCAGCTCCTCCTGTCTCAGTCAGGATTTGGCATTCTGATTCCCCTTTACATTAAAATTAATTAATGATATCTGCAATACATTCATGTTGGTTCTGTTCTGTTTACCCTAATGAGGGTTATTGCTGCTCTTATACATGCTAGGCTGAACAGAACCAGACCGCCAATCCAAACTGGATGCTAATTGTCAATCGTATTCGACAATAGTGGCCCTGACAGAAGTATGACTTTTTGTCATAATTTTGATTTAGTATGTCATAATTATATCAGTAGATTTTTCTTCTTCTTTTTTTTTACTTTTTATGACTTTTTAATGCCATAATTAAGATTTGGAAAAGCATGATTTGTTTGTCTCATGTGATGGAAATGGGCTTCCATTGATTTCCCATTGGTTTGAATTCGATCTTGTGAATTAAAATGGAATCAGATCATGAAATTTGTAACCAGGTTTAACTGAAGTCTCTTAAATGTGTCGGGCTGGAGCTGATTGGCTGATTTGCGTTACATGAGGTCAGTCGAAGCAGCTGATTGGTTAAATGTCTTTTGCAGGATTTAATTGGTAAGATGCTACAAGTGAATGTTGGTGCTCGTTACACAGCTGACGAGGTGCTGGAACACCCTTGGGTGCAGGTGAGGACACACACACACACACACACACAATCACAATCACATACACACACAGAACTGACCCGTTGTCATGAACTTGTGTGTGAGCAGGACGATGCTGTGATGGACACCAACATGGCGTGTGAGATGGAAGACGGTGTTGAATCAGAAATGACACACCACAGCACGGCAGCAGAGGCTGAGGTGAAAAGCACACACACACACACACTACACCCCATAATTACCTTCAGCTGAAACATTGTGTCTCGTTTCCTCTTTTACAGGTGGATCATCTCCATGGTAACGTCATGTCTAAAAAATCTCACTGATTGTAGCCATAAAATATATTTTACTGTGTATCAGGTACTAACACTGTGTTACTTAAATGTTATTGTAAGGAACTTCAAAGAATGGCACAGTAGATCACAGCTGGCAGTAAACTGAGAAATCTCTGGAGGCGCAGAAGAAGAAACCCTGATCGACACCAATAACCTCAACACTGAGACCAGACCAGAACACCATCTCTCTGCATCTTCAGTCCTGTTATCTAACATTCTAACATTAAAGGGTAAAACAGGTGAAAAAAGTCCCATAGGCACTCAGAACACCTTAGCAACCGCATAGCAACCATCGCAGTTTGTTTATGTGCACAAATTTTCTTCAGTCCAATCCGATTTCACATTTTAAAAGTTCTGTTTATATGCACCTTAAACTTCACGATACGATTCACATTTTCCTTTACGTGTGCGTTTATGTATTCCAAACTAAATTCAGATTTCTCACAATTCAGATTATTTCTTGGAATTTTAAATTTACATCTCACAATTCTGACTTTTTTCCTTGGAATTCTAAATTTACATCTCACAATTTTAGACTTTTTTCCTTGGAATTCAAAATTTACATCTCATTTCTGACATTTTTCCTTGGAATTCAAAATTTACATCTCACAATTTTGACTTTTTCCTCTGAATTCTACATTTACATCTCACAATTCAGACATTTTTCCCCGGAATTCTAAATTTACATCTCACAATTTTGACTTTTTCCTCTGAATTCTACATTTATATCTCACAATTTTGACTTTTTCCTTGGAATTCTAAATTTACATCTCACAATTTTGACTTTTTCCTTGGAATTCTAAATTTACACCTCACAATTCAGACATTTTTCCCTGGAATTCTAAATTTACACCTCACAATTCAGACATTTTTCCCTGGAATTCTAAATTTACATCTCACAATTCAGACATTTTTCCCTGGAATTCAAAATTTACATCTCACAATTCAGACTTTTTCTTCGGAATTCTACATTTACATCTCACAATTTTGACTTTTTCCTCGGAATTCAAAATTTACATCTAACAATTCAGACATTTTTCCCCGGAATTCTAAATTTACATCTCACAATTTTGACTTTTTCCTCGGAATTCTAAATTTACATCTCACTGTTCAGACTTTTTTCCTCGGAATTCTAAATTTACATCTCACAATTGAGACTTTTTTTCTCAGAATTTTAGTTGCTTAGTTTTTTCATATTGATCGGGTTATTTCTGCTCTTCATCAGCCCTTTTCAAGCAGACTGAAATTTTTACATGAAGAATTTCCAAATCGATTATTAACAGATCATAATTTTCTCTCGTTCTGGTCAGTGTTTGTACGCAGGGCTTCAACTAAACCAGCGACCTCGATTTTTACCGCACTGTGTCCTACCTGTCTCTCTCTCTCTGTACATACATGTTGATGTTGGCGTCTGATCAGATGCATCATTATAGTCTCATTTCAGACATGTGCATCTTTGTACCTGAAAGCGTTTGAGAGTGTGAGACCGTCTGTAGCTGAACGAAAACGATATATTTGAATTGTGTTGCTGGATGTTTCTTTAAGTCTGATTTGTGTGACCAAATGTGTTACAAGCCTGATGTAGTTTTATGACTTTGCTTTACACCAAATCTTCAGCCTTCAGTGAATGAGAACGTGTGTGTGTGTGTGTGTGTGTCCATGAAATGCCTCCTTTTTTAGAAGAATTGTTAATTTAATTTGATCTGAAGTGTCGATCTGAACGATCGCTTGTGGTATCACTGGTATTAACTTTTGTACGGTGGCTGTTCGGGGCCAAGAGCTCCTCATAATTATTCTAATTATGGATTAATTTCATGTTTTGTTTTGTATTGCAACAATACATCATGAGTAGCTGATAAACCCAGAGACGCGAGTCTGTGTGTTTTATTCTGTGTTAAAGGCGACTGAAATAAAACAGAGACTAATAATAACACGATTTAAAGTGTGAATCCACATTTTTCACCATAATGTGCCGTAGAGCTGTCAAGGCGAGGTCTCATTTACCTTTGTACGGTGAAACTGTACATTTTTAGGGGTTCAAGTGTGCAGCGCTGAAACTCTATTGTAGCTTTTAAAATTTTCAAAGATCACTATTCTGCCCTAAGAGTGACTGACCAAAATCGTAAGTCGTAGAGACTTGAAACTTTGAGTCGTGGTTAGTCGCAGGCTCAAGTGTCTTCATTAAAAGAACATTCAGCTCTTAAAAATCCTGAAATTTTACCTACAGAGAGAGTCAAAAAGATTGAGAAATAAAAAAAGGACAGAGATGTTTATGTAACGGATGAGTTTAATGTGGGTTAAAACTCTGTAAACAAATTCATACGACCACACACACACACACACACACACACAGACTGGAGTCAGTACAATGCAGGAGATCTCCATACGCTTCACATCCCGTCACTGACCTTCTTTAAGTGTATTACATCTAAATAAGGCAAAATGTAGAAACGCTCTCAGGCACATGACAGGACAAGTTCAGGGTTCAGGGGTCCAGCAACACTTGGATGTAGTTTTTAGGGACAATGCCACGTTTCCCACCGGATTCTCCAAAGAACCACTCGGCATCCATGTCCTCCAAATCACACACTATGTCTCCTGCCTACACACACACAGATTTTTGTGTACTTAGTGTAAATTACTTTTTATTTATTTATATGGATTTATTCTGCTCAGGTCTTTTTGACCAATGAATTTCCATGCCAGAATATTTCAGCTTTCATATATAACATGTCTATATAATATACATTTAATACAAATAAAATATTTTTGTAATATTTAAGATCTAAAATTATATATATAATCATTCATATGTATTATATTAATATATCATTAAATATATTATACAAATGAAACAATGTATATTATATAATTATTAGATTGTGATATATATATATATATATATATATATATATAATTTTTATTTTTTATTTTTTTTTTTTAATCATTATAATTATATATATATATATATATATATATATATATATAAAATATTAAAATATTTCTATTCTATATATTGTAATTCTAATATCTTTATTGAATATATTTTTTACTATTCAAATTCTAAGTTTACATATGTATATATTCATTAAATATATTATATAAATGAATGTATATTATATAAAAATTATTAGATTTTTATTACACACATACTTATATATATATATTATAATTATATATTATGTAAACCTTATAAATATGTGAAAGTATGTATATTACATAAAAATTGTAATATCTTATGTTTTTAATTACTTTATATATATATATATTATGTAAATATCATTAAATATATATTATGTAAACAAATATATGGCAGTATGTATATTATATAATAATTATTATATTTTTTATTATATATAGTAATTGTACTATTTTTACTATATTTACATTTACTATTTTTACTGTAAACATTTTATTTATAAACATGTAATTTTAAGAAAATTATATTTTATATACATTCAATAAAAGTATATTATTTAAATCTATAAATATTTTTATAAATAAAATAAAATAAAATAATATAAATAAATATGTATAAATCACGTGTGAAAAGTTAAATGTTTGGGCATCAGATTGTATCATTTTTTTTCATGTATTTTCTCAAGAGTTTTCTTATATTGTGAATGAGTCTGTAATAGTGAATCTCACACACCTTCAGACAGAGCTCGTCCTCACACTCCGGACTGAACTCATACAGCGCCCGTCCTCTGCTCCTCCCTCCTGCAGGATGACACACACTTTCAATCAAATGTTTCCCATTTTTATATATTTGTCATAACTACTTGCAATAATTATTTGAAATCAAATGTTTCTCATTTTTATATATTTGTCATAACTACTTACAGACACTAGAGATGCATGATATATCTACAGTATAAGCATATTGGTGATAATTAGATGTTTCGGTAACACTTTACAGTAAGGTTCATTAGTTAACATTAGTTAATGTATTAATTAACATGAACTAACCACAAGCAATAGATTTGTTACTGTATTTGTTAATGTTAGGTAATAAAAATCCAGCTGATCATTGTTTGTTCATGTTAGTTCACAGTGCATTAGCTAATGTTAACAAATACAACCTTTGATTTTAATAATGTATTATTTAGTAAATGTTGAAATGAATAATAACTAAGATTAATAAATACTGTAGAAGTATTGTTCATTCTTAGTTCATGTTAACTAAGGTAGTTAACTAATGTTAACATTAGTTAACTAATGTTAACATTAGTTAACTAATGTTAACTAATGAACCTTTTTGTAAGTGTTACTGATTTTTTATTATCATATAGGTCTGATTAAGTAGATATTAGAAGCAAATAGTAATAAACAGTTATTTGTTTTTCAGCCGGACATGTAAGCTTTAACTTACAGTGAATTTATGATTACCGGTAAAAACATTACATTGTAGACTGACAATATCAGCCATGACATATAAAAAATAAATGTTGGCTTTCAATATAGGCCACAGTTTCTGTCAAACTCACTCCTGATTGGTCCATGGTTGATAAATATTCAGATGAAGAATGTTTATTTACCAGGAGATTCCAGAACCGGTTTCCCTGGCAACACCTCAGTTTCCTCTTTAGCCTGGATGAAACTGAGAGGGAAGATTCCCATTCGTCTGTTCAGAATGCCACGCCCCCACTCCTCATTTACATATTCCACAAGAGTGATGACATCACCTTCACTGAACTTCAGCTCACCCTCCTCCCCCTCAAATGCAAAACGGGCCACAACAAACCTGGAAAGAGGAAGAGAGAAACTGATACAGGAAATGTGCATGTTTACTTTATTTATTTTTCATAGTTAAGATAGCAGCAAATCAGCTTATTAGAATGATTTCTGAAAGACATTCTAATAAGCTGACAGTACATATATAGAGTTCATTAAATCTTTAATTAAAAAATACAAGATATTATTTTTCATTTTAAATTATAATCCATTGTAATGTTTTTATTTTGTCGTTATGTTTCACCTGTTTTGCATGTTTTGTTGGATCTGCTGCTCTGAGGGTGTGTGTTCCAGCTGAACCCCACCGACAGTCACATCTTGACCTTTGACCTCTGAGGGGCAGAGGTCATGGAGTGTATTCATCTGTGTTTCTGGGATGTCTGTATCATCGAGGACAATCAGCTGCTCCTCTTCCTAAAGCAGAAGATATTTCAGGATATAAAAACAGGATGTGTGTGTGTGTGTGTGTGTGTGTGTGTGTGTGTGTGTGTGTGTGTGTGTGTGTGTGTGTGTGTGTACTGACATGGAAAGATGTTTCCTCCGATGGTTCCTCTTGCTCTTTGCTGATATTCTCCTCCTCTGTTTCTGCTTGAAGAACTTTGCTCTAGTGCACAAACACATAAACAACATCATATTTACCCCGTGTTTGACAATTCTGTTTTATTTACAGACTTCCTTCTTTAAATATATTTAAATGAACATTCAGTCATCATTTTCTCACCTTTATGACTTTCTTTCTTCTGTGAAGCGCAAAGAGATTTAATGTTAGATATAATGTGTGAACTGAAAGTCGACAGTGATTTATACAGTCACATTCCCAATAAGCACACAGGCGTTATCATGACTTGTTCACTATATTCCAAGTCTTCTGGAGTGACATGATGCATTAGGGACAGACCTAATTCACTGAACATCATACATGCCGATGTGTTTTTTAAATTGGCGCATAACAACCTGCAATTCAACCATGACATGTGAGAACCAAAGACAATTGGCCAAAGCCTGTCTAAAGGCATCATTTTTTAATTGAACGAGCATGAGTGACATTTGAGAGCCGCGGCTAGGAGGAAGATTACCAGTTAAGGCAAGACACTACTAAATGTTAACCAATACATATCGCCATAATTCCCCCCAGTAGATTAATCACAGTAAATTAAGACAATTGTTTTGTATTATAAGAATGAGGCATTATCCAATTAAATATGTACTTATTTGCATATATTTGCATAACATAAATATGAACATTGGACAAAACCAGGTTCAAAATTCTTGTTTGATTTTGTTGACATATTAGAGTTAAATGTTTTTACTAAAGGGATTTTGCATATCTCTTTCTATCACTGCATAAATCAGAAAATACTGTGAAACAGACAAGAAAAAACGTTTTAGGAATAAAATGTTATATAAACCAGTGTGAGTGATTTATGAACAAACCCTTCAGTAAAAACCTTCAGAATATAGACAGGAATAAATCTGTAAATGTTGGTGTTTATAAGTGCTGCTGAAGTGGAGGACAAACTCGTTAAAGATATGTATCGTAATCAAAATCTATTGACGCAAATTGATAAAGTGCAATAAAAAAAACACTAATTTTTTTATTTTGGATGTAAATTAAGACAATTGTTTTGTATTATAAGTTTAAATTTGTGAATAATGCATTATCCAATTAAATATGCACTCATTTGCATATATTTGCATAACATAAATCTGAACATTGGATAAAACCAGGTTCAAAATTCTTGTTTGATTTTGTTGACATATTAGAGTTAAATGTTTTTACTGAGGGGATTTTGAATATCTCTTTTTATCACTGCATAAATCAGAAAATACTGTGAAAAAGACAAGAAAAAAAATGTTTCAGGAATAAAATGTTATATAAACCAGTGTGAATGATATATTAACAAACCCCTCAGTAAAAACCTTCAGAATATAGACAGGAACAACACTGCAAATTTTGGTGTTTGTAAGTGCTGCTGAAGTGGAGGACAAACTCTTTGAATATATGCATCATAATCAAAATCTATAGATGCAAATCGATAAAGTGCAATAAAATAAACACTAACATTTGTATTTTGGATGTTTTCTTTCCACTAATCTGGAAGAAGACCAAGTTATGGAAACAAAATAGCCCAAAATCATAAAATTGTGCATGAAAAACATGGGTAGTGTTTTGCCTTTAATACACACATAACATCAAATAACAGCGATATTTTAGTATTATTTATATACTATTATAGCATTTATTTATATTTTTAATTAGCTTTTATTTTTATATTTTTGGTTTTCATTTTATTTTACATCTTAATAATTTTCATAAGTGCTTTTGTTATTTTGATTACTTCTTTATGACTTTAATTTGTGTTTATCTCGGTTTTAATTCAAGTAATTTTAGTGCTTCAACTTAACTTATTTCTTTCAGTTAGTTGCCAAGGCCAAAGTTTTTTTAATCTAAAATGTATATTTTATTTTATTTCATCTTTATTAAAAACACTGCTTCAGAAGACTTGGAATAAAGTGCACGGCCACAATCATTTCAATCTTTCATTGTATGGAAAACAGCAGCTCGTACATTCTGCCAGTGATCTTATTTTGTTTTCTGCAGAACAAAGAAAGTCATAGAGGATAAGAATGACCTGGAGTTCTTCTCAAATACTCTAAAAACACTCACAGAATAGCGCTTATATAGCGGATGTCCTGGTTTCGGTCGGGGAGGGAGGGGCGGGGCTCTCTTTGGAGTTCTGCTGCTTGGTAGCTGATTGGTCGCAGCAGGGGAGGAGGCGGAGCCTGCAGGTTTGGCCACTTTGACTGGAGGAGGGCGAAGGGGGAGGAGTCTTCCACCACTGGGTCTGAGACACAAACAGAGAGAATGACAGATGGGACAAAACAAACCAGACACCTCATTCTGGAGGAATAACGCTGCGGTACCTCGGAGGCAGAGGAGGAACTGAGGCGTTGGCGGCTCTGGAAACATCCACAGCGGCCTGAATACACACATCATCATCATAAACATCAAATACTTCAGAAATGCTCATGCTAATATGGAAACTTCCTCATAAGGGTGGGTTATAAACAAATATAACATCACCTGTGAGGGGGACGCCATATTCCTGAGCACAGGTGGAGGCGGCCGGGAGTGTTTGGGAACGGATGGACCTGGATTTAAACACATTCAAAATACACCTCAAAATACACCCATAATATCCACCAGGAATAAAAGTTGTGTTTACAAGCAACAGGCAGATGAACTTGATACTGGATTTTACAACTTTACGAGCTTCACCACATCAAATCTTTGACAGATTTTTGATTTATAACGGGCATTTAAAAATGATGATTGATAATTTTACAAAATTACAATCTTGGTAGTTTTATTCTTTTAACATGCAGATGAAATCGTGCTCTTTAGCTAAATCTGTCCCCGTTAAATAAAAACAAACAAACAAACAAACAAAACAAAGCCATAAATATTATTATAATTTGACAGTACTGTAAAATACAATATTGTTACTATTATTTTTATATTTTGTTTATATATTTGTACATTTTATAATATTTTATTATATTATTTATCATTATTACGTTACTTGCTATTATTTATTATTGAATATTTCTTAAATACTCAATTGTTTTATTTTATAGTGAAATATTACAGGAAAAATATTTCTTATTTAGTTTATTGTGGTAATTATTTAATTATTTGTTTATTATTATTTTATAGTAATATTGATATATTATCACAAGCCCTACAAACAAGCACAGCAAACTTTAGTTGCACTTTATATCGCAAATCGCCATTTTTATAATAAAAATGCCACCCCTAGTAGCAAGTGAATTAGAGATCCAGCAACATACCGGTCACATAAACACTCACGTTTTCCGACGTTCCTGTCGGTCGGCATCACAGGTGTCGTCTTGACCGGAGTGTTTATAGCTTGATCTTCTGAGTTTCTCCTCTGAGATGCACTGGCAGGTCGGGTGGCAGGTGAAGGTTTGGTGGATGAACACGACTCTGACGGGCTCTGGAGTTTGTTCAGAAGGGGTCTGGGTGCTGGTACTGGTGGACTCAGGGGTTTGGATGGGTTTTGCTCAACGGTAGTGTCAAAAACATCAAAGACTGATGGTTTTGGGGCGAGTTGGGGTTTGGATTTCTGAGTTCTAGGCCGTGGTTGTGGTCTTTTTAACGGTTCTAACGGTTCAGATGCTATGACAGAGCAAGCAGCCGCATTTTTCTCTTCTTCTACATCACTCGCTTTGCTTTCTTGACTTTCTCCATGCGCTTCGTCCGAGCCGAACACCTCCAGCAAGTCTTGCAGGTATTTGCTGGAGATGTTCGACGGAGAGTCGTCGAACCCGGCGAACACGCTGTCGGCCCCGTCATCCTTCAGACGCACTAGAGTCTGAACTTTGACCTCCCTCGTGATTGGCTGGTCCAGAACGACGGGTTGTAGGATGGCTGCGGAGCGCGGTCGAGGTCTGGGACGAGCCCTCGACTCCTCTTTCATGGGTTCGACTGGGAAATCGAAGTTGCTCTGGGTGAAAGTCTTGGTGGAGTCTATGGGGCTGATGTCACCGGTGATGTCATCGAGGTCGCTCTGGGTAGAAAACTTGGCGGTGGGGGCGGGACCTATGGGGCTGATGTCACCGGTGATGTCATTGAGATCACTCTGGGTGGAAAACTTGGTGGTGGGGGAGGGACCTATGGGGCTGATGTCACCAGTGATGTCATCAAGGTCGCTCTGGGTGGAAAACTTGGTGGTGGTTGCGGGGCCTATGGGGCTGATGTCACCGGTGATGTCATCGAAGTCCGTCTGAACGCCACACTGCTCGTGCTGAGCGTCTTGAGGCTTCGGGCTGGACCGGTCCGGGTCAGACGTGTGTTTGAGAGGCAACGAGGGGCGCGGGGGTTTGGGGGGTTTGTGAACTGGAAGAAAAAGACACATTTCTATAACACAGAAATAATTTTCTGCAAATACAGCCTGACACCGTGTCCTAACCAGACACGATGCGTTAAGATTTCAGAAACAAATAATTTGTCTGTCCACACTAGAAGCGACACGGAAAAATCACAGCCAATCAGAAGAGCGCGTGGGCGGGCTCTCTCGGCAAGTTCCCGAAATAGATAAGTACATAATCACATTCATGAATATTACACCATTTTAACATTACTAAAAATACATACTGAGTTACTGAATCAATCGTTGTCATAGAATACACTTGTCTCCTAACAATGAGTTGACAGTTTGAAACGCTCTTGTTTACTTTTATTTATTTTGAAGATCTAAGGTGCGTTGCTTTCAGTACGGCTATAAAAGACACACAAAATGATGTTCAAACTCACACAGATGATTTTAACATCACATAAAGCACATACACAGTACCTGAGATTATCATACTTTCTGTTGTTGTTCCAGCGCGACGTCGCAGAGACTCTGATTAACATAGAAAAGATTGCGTGTTGCGGGTTCGCGTGTAGTTAGGACCTCACCTGGACGAGCAGCGGAGGATCGTGGGCCGGGGGAGTGTGTGTCCGTCTGTGTGGCGATGGTGCAGGTAGAGAGACGAGAAGATGAAGACGACGAAGACGAAGGGGGAATATTCTGTTCTCGGCTCTTTTCTCGGATCACTTGCTCATATGAAGGAGGCGGGAGCTAGGGAGGAGGAGCACCAATCAATCAATTAACCAATCACATAAATAAATAAATGACGGGTTCTACACACGCATCCTCAAGCTCCTCCTACCTGCACTGTTGCCGCGGCAGCAGCCCATGTGGGCGGGGCTGGGGGCGGGGCCGGGGGAAATGCCCCAGAAGCCCCTGGGAACCACGTGTTGGACGGCAGCGGTTCAGCAGAGAGGATGGTGATTTCTGGACGTCTGCGGGACGACAGTCAGTAACAAAGTTTATTATATAACATCAACGCTGTACCTTCCTCACTCTGATTCCCTGCTTAACTAAAAACAGCAAGTTAAAGGCATAGGCTAGTTCACCCAAATTATGATTTACTCTCCCTCAAATCATCCTAGGTCTATACGACATTCTTTTACTTTCAGACGAATACAATCAGAGTTATATTTAAAAAAAATTCTGGCTCTTCCAAGCTTTATAATGGCAGTGAATGGCTATTTCTGTTTTGAAGTCCATAAAAGTGCATCTATCCATCATTAAAAGTGCATCTATCCATCATAAAAGTGCATCCATCCATGATAAAAGTGCATCCATCCATGATAAATGTGCATCTATCCATCATAAAAGTGCATCTATCCATGATGAAAGTGCATCTATCCATCATAAAAGTGCATCTATCCATCATAAAAGTGCATCTATCATCATAAAAGTGCATCCATCCATGATAAAAGTGCATCCATCCATGATAAAAGTGCATCTATCCATCATAAAAGTGCATCTATCCATGATGAAAGTGCATCTATCCATGATAAAAGTGCATCTATCCATCATAAAAGTGCATCTATCCGTGATAAAAGTGCATCTATCCATCATAAAAGTGCATCCATCCATGATAAAAGTGCATCTATCCATGATGAAAGTGCATCCATCCATGATAAAAGTGCATCTATCCATCATAAAAGTGCATCTATCCATGATGAAAGTGCATCTATCCATGATAAAAGTGCATCCATCCATGATAAAAGTGCATCCATCCATGATAAAAGTGCATCTATCCATCATAAAAGTGCATCTATCCATGATGAAAGTGCATCTATCCATGATAAAAGTGCATCTATCCATCATAAAAGTGCATCTATCCATCATAAAAGTCCATCTATCCATGATAAAAGTGCATCTATCCATGATAAAAGTGCATCAATTCATCATAAAAGTGCATCTATCCATGATAAAAGTGCATCCATCCGTGATAAAAGTGCACCTATCCATCATAAAAGTCCATCTATCCATGATAAAAGTGCATCTATCCATGATAAAAGTGCATCAATTCATCATAAAAGTGCATCTATCCATGATAAAAGTGCATCCATCCGTGATAAAAGTGCATCTATCCATCATAAAAGTCCATCTATCCATGATAAAAGTGCATCTATCCATGATAAAAGTGCATCAATTCATCATAAAAGTGCATCTATCCATGATAAAAGTGCATCCATCCGTGATAAAAGTGCACCTATCCATCATAAAAGTCCATCTATCCATCATAAAAGTCCATCTATCCATCATAAAAGTGCATCTATCCATCATAAAAGTCCATCTATCCGTGATAAAAGTGCATCTATCCGTGATAAGTGCATCTATCCATGATAAAAGTCCATCTATCCATGATAAAAGGTGCACTTTTATGGACTTCAAAACAGAAACAACCATTCACTGCCATTATAAAGAGATATGACATTTTTTTAATATAACTCTGATTGTATTCGTCTGAGAGAAGAATGTCATATACACTTAGGATGACTTGAGGGAGAGTAAATCATAGGCTAATTTTCATTTTTGGCTGAACTATCCCTTTAATAATGACTTGAGAGCTGAGTTGAATGATAACTACAGTATAACCTGCCAGTTTTGAGCACTGAGAGACTATTTTATTATTACACTTTTTTAGATACTATACTTTTTGTTCATATTTTGAATTAGTTTTTATTTTAATATTTTCCTTTTTAATTTTAGTTACATTTTTAGTAATTTTGTTGTTTTAGTCTTCTTTTTTCTTCTTCATTTTTTTGTTTTTGTTATTTTTTATTTCAGTTTTAGTTAGTACATCAAGTTAAACTTAATGAAAATTAGAAAGTTGCTTTGGCAACCAGCTGAAATAAAATAAGGTTAATTATGTTATATTTTATTTCACTTTATTTTAATTTATATTTAATTTATTTAAAGTAACAGACATTTTTTAATGGTTTTAGTTAACTATAATAATGCTGTTTTGAGAAGACATTTTAATATCCAAAAATATTTAATGCAGTGATTTTATACAATCATGAAAAAATTATGGAACTTTGCCCATTCATTATTTTGTATATTTATGTATAGACAACTTTGTTTTTTATTCTTTTTCCAAAATCCGCCTTAAAATAATATTGCACTTTGTTTAACAATTAACAAACATTTCACAAATTAAAATAAATTTCAATATTCAGTTGTGGCATCAATTCCAGCACAACCAACAATTTTCCCCCCAAATAAATCAACTGTATTTGTAAACAAATGAGACAAAAGTGCCAGTAAAGAGCTTGCGGTCAGATATCAGACGTGATTATTAAAGGAAAGGTCAAAATCAAGGCAAAGAAAACACCTAAATAAACACAGAGAGAAAGAAAGAGCAACTGACCTCCGTTCCCGCAGATGGTCACTTTGAGAGCTCGTTCTCGATGCTGCGCAGTTTCCAACAAAAAACACAAGCACAAAAACCAAACTCACATGCAAACATCTGACAGAACATACACAACACACCAAATCAAGCTGTGCAGGACAAAAACACACTACTCACTGCGTTTGATGACAGCTCTGATGGAGGACAGCGGGCCTTGGCTGGGAAAGCGAGAGAAACAAAAGGACTCAGTGTGTTTTTCCATTTATTCAGGAACTGTAGGCCAGTTTTCCTGACAGTTTTCCAGTTACATGACTGGAAACACATTTCACAGTTACACAACACAAACCACACCACACCCAAACTGACTGTCATCAAACACACAAGGTAAATCAACACATGCAGAAATAAGCCAAAATTTGTCACAAAACAAAGCCAGAAATGTGGCGTGTTATCCCTGTACACATGTGCATGAGTTTTGTTTGATGTGACCATCATTACGCTCTGGAGATTATAGAGGAAAAGAGTTAATGGTTTTTCCCTGCTGTAACATAACAGGTTTTTCCAGTTCTGAGTTGGAGGAACTAGCGCTGAGTTTGCTGTTCTTATCGCATTTACATGTTCAGGCATGAATGGAAAGCTTCACTGGTCTGATGAAGCTCTGATCAGAAATGAACAGGTTTCTGACTTGCTGAGCACTGCAGAGAATCTTACTAACACAGGTTCAGATCACATTTCACCCCAAATCAAGAGGAAGAAAAACTTTTTTTAATCGATCAAACGAAGGAAATCAAGATCATTATGGATGGAAGCTTGTTTCCACCATGGAATAAATCATAAAAAAGGTAATTGCGACTTTTTATCTCATAATTCTGACTTTGTTTTCCTTGCAATTCCAACATTATATCTCATAATTGTGAGAAATAAAGTCAGAATTGTGAGAGAAACTCGCAATTGCGAGAGAGAGTCATAATTGCAGGAAAAATTATTCGGAATTGCGAGAGTCAAAATTGTGAGATGGAATTGCGAGGAATAAAGTCGAAATTGCGAGGAATAAAGTTAAAATTGTGAGGAAAAAAGTTAGAATTGCAAGGAATAAAGTCGGATTTGAGATAAAGTCAGAATTGTGAGAAAGACGGAATTTTGAGAAATAAAGTCGGAATTGCGAGGAATAAAAGTCGGAATTGCGAGGAATAAAGTCGGAATTGCGAGGAATAAATTTGGAATTGAGAGAAATAAATGCGAGAAATAAAGTCGGAATTGCAAGGAATAAAGTCGGAATTGCGAGGAATAAAGTCGGAATTGTGAGAAATAAAGTCGGAATTGCGAGGAATAAATTTGGAATCAAGAGAAATAAGTCAAAATTGCAAGGAATAAAGTTGGAATTGCAAGAAAGTCGGAATTGCAAGGAATAAAGTCGGAATTGTGAGAAATAAAGTCGGAATTGCGAGGAATAAATTTGGAATTGAGAGAAATGTCAAAATTGCGAGGAATAAAGTTGGAATTGCAAGAAATAAAGTCGGAATTGAGAGAAATACAGTCGGAATTGAGAGAAATACAGTCAAATTGAGAGAAATACAGTCGGAATTGCGAGAAATAAGGTCAGAATTGCGGGAATAAAGTTGGAATTGCGAGAAATACAGTTGGAATTGCGAGAAATAAAGTCGGAATTGCGGGAAATACAGTTGGAATTGAGAGAAATACAGTCGGAATTGAGAGAAATAAGGTCAGAACTACAAGAAATAAAGTCAGAATTGTGAGAAATAAAGTCGAAATTGGGAGAAATAAAGTCGGAACTGCGAGAAATAAAGTCGGAATTGCAAGGAATAAAGTCGGAATTGCAAGAAATACAGTCGGAATTGCGAGAAATACAGTCGGAATTGAGAGAAATACAGTCGGAATTGAGAGAAATAAGGTCAGAATTGCGAGGAATAAAGCCAGAATTGTGAGGAATAAAGCTGGAATTGAGAGAAATACAGTCGGAATTGCGAGAAATAAGGTCAGAATTGCGAGGAATAAAGTCAGAATTGTGAGGAATAAAGCTGGAATTGAGAGAAATACAGTCGGAATTGCGAGAAATAAGGTCGGAATTGCGAGAAATAAAGCTGGAATTGCGAGAAATACAGCTGGAATTGTGAGGAATAAAGTCTAAATTGAGAGAAATACAGTCGGAATTGCGAGAAATAATGTCAGAATTGCGAGGAATAAAGTCGGAATTGCAAGAAATACAGTCGGAATTGCGAGGAATAAAGTCTAAATTGAGATAAATACAGTCGGAATTGCGAGGAATAAATTCAGAACTGCGAGAAATAATGTCAGAATTGCGAGGAATAAAGTCGGAATTGCAAGAAATACAGTCGGAATTGCGAGGAATAAAGTCTAAATTGAGATAAATACAGTCGGAATTGCGAGGAATAAATTCAGAACTGTGAGAAATAAAGTCAGAATTGTGAGAAATAAAGTCGGAATTGTGAGAAACAAAGTCGGAACTGCGAGAAATACAGTCAGAACTACGAGAAATACAGTCAGAATTGCGAGAAATACAGTCAGAATTGTGAGAAATACAGTCAGAAATTGAATTGCCTTTTTTATTTAGTGGTGGAAACAAGGTTCTATAATTATGTCAATGTTTGATTGTCAATGTTTAACAATGTAGTACATTTTCCACGCAAATTGTAGTTTTAAAATAAAATAAATCCAGAGTTTTTGGTTTACTTGTTTTTAGTAATTCTCATTACTGTCATTTAAAAATAAAAAGTAATTTAAAGACTGAAAACATACTACATTCTCAAAAAAACAATTAAAGATTCTAAAAATAGTCTTTTTAATTTGTATATACAAATTAAAACAAACAAAACTAAATTAAAATTAAAACAAAATATAATATAATTTCCTCAGCCACTCGATCAAAAACTAATCTTTTACACTTTGGTCTTACCTGGAGTGGCGCTGATCCGGTTTGTTTCTGTCTGAATGTTCTGCAAGAGCACACACACACACACACACACACACACACACACACACACACGTCAGAACGCATCATTAAATCACACAGGCTGTGTTTGTGTTCATAAATAACAGTCTTCAACAGTGACAACAGCAGATTTAGAGGGTAAGTTCACACAGAAATGACACGAGGGTGAGTAAATGATGACAGAGGTTTCAGATTTATGTGAACTATCCCTTTAACACACTATCAGTGACAACTGAATCAAAACATAATGTTTACCATGAATTCAATGTAAGTCGCTTTGGATAAAAGTGTGGATAAAAGCAAATACATAAATAGAAATGTAAATGAGGTTTTGTCGAAATTGCCAGAATGACTTATTAAGAGTATGGAAATCATCAGTATGAAAATTATAATCAAATGACTCATGTTTTGCACCATAAATGTATGTCATGGAGTTACACCACAGATTTTCTAGCACTTATTGACTATTAAAAGCCAAAAAAGTTTTTTATTTTGTAAAGAAAACTTGAATATATCTCTGTCTAATAGGCCTACACACACACACACACACACACACACACACACACACACACACACACATATTTCTCAGTCTATCTATTACAGTCGGTTCCTTCACACTGCCAGGATCCTGACATGAACTACTGCGAGAGAAACTCACTGAGCTTTTGTCTAAGAAACTACAGCTGTGATTTACAACAATCCAGAGAGAGAGAAACAGAGAAACCACATAATTACTCTAGTGGATATTTAACGATCACATGAGGAGCTCGAGTCACATGACTCTGCAGGTTTGGCTGCTGCTTTCTCCAATTAATATATCACATAAGTAAAAACATTACTGCTGAAACTATAACTCTCTGTTTAAGTTCATAAATATATTTAAATGTCATGAATACCGAGGGTTGAATCGCACATCTGTCTTGTCATTTCACATACAGTTCAGAAATTCCCCAGAAGCAATAAAGTTGAGCTACTAGAGTGAAACTAATATTCATATGTTAGTTTCCATCCAGGACAAAGCAGGTTCATATTTCATACTGAGTAAAGAGGAAACAACATTCAGCCAACAGATAAATAAACCTTCATTACACAAACACACACACACACACATATACACACTAGTGAAGTGGATCAAAAAAAAAAGTTCCTAAAAGTTGTCCTAAGACAAGAACGGTTATTGTTCAAAATTCATGTTTATATTTTGATTCACTCCAAATGTTGACTACTGTATATACACAGTAACACACACACACACACATATACACACATAGACATTATATATATATATATATATATATATATATATATATATATATATATAGACTATTTTTATATTTGAAAATATTTAAGATTATTATGCGTTTTTATGAGCTCATATTAATAAACAAACCATGGAATATTCACAGTTAAAACAAGTTTTGTCACCACAGGACCATTAAAATGAACTAGAGAAGCGGTGAAAACTTGAATTTAACGAAATAAAAAGAAAACGAAGTGGCACGTAACCTGAAACACATTTATTTAACCTACAGTTTTGTTGTTGAATATGTTACGTCAACTCTCCGCTCTGAGTGTGTGTATAGTTGACAACTGTATTGTTCGTTGCGTTAGGCTATGACAATGACGATAATTGTTGTTAATGTTTTTTTTTTCTTCTTCTTTAACCATTTAATAAAAAAACAAAACAATTAAAGTTTGTTGGCTCGCGCGTACCTGCGCTCCGTCTCGCGCCGCCGGGCTCGCGCATTCGCTCCTCGTCCTCGTCAGCTCGAGCCTCCGCCATACCGGGAGAAACACGGTTTATTTACAGTCTAAAACACCAAGACAAAGATCTGAACAGCATTCCTCCTCCTCTGAAACTCGCTCCAGCTGTGATCAAACTCTGAATCCAGCGGACGCGAGGTTTCTCCTCTCAGATGAGCGTTTAGTTTGATGCTGTCATGTGAAATAGTTTCTGTGTTTCTATAAACTCGGACTGGTGTATCAGGATCTATTGTCAGGACGCACGAGCGTCAACAGGAAGTTCTTCTGTCCATGTGAAAGAAAAGGGGAGGGGCCAAAGACGAACAATCACTCCAACACAATACATCACTGACGATGATGATGATGATGATTCACATTCATTTATACAGCGCTTTTCACAACACACATCATTTCACAGCAGCTTTACAGAAAGTGCATGAGTCCACATTACAGTTTACAGAGATCTGATATCAGAGGAAACTGTCTGAGTTATGTATTTCAGAGATGCACATATACAAAATCACAGTTAGCTAAAATAAAATGTATTAATTTAAACAATGTAATAATTTAATGCAGAAACAATGAGCTCATTGAAGTAATGAATACTTGTTTGTTAACAAATGATTAAGAAAATATAGCATGATGATGACGATGATGCACATTTGTGGATTTGGGAGGTGTGTAAAATAAGTAAACATTCACGTTTCTGGTGGAAATGTGATTATTATAGAAACTTTGGCAACACTTTAAAATAAGGTTATATTTATATTTTGGTTTGCCCAAAAATGAAAATTCAATATTTACTCATCTTACAAACCTGTGTGACTTTTCTGTCTTTTGCAGAACATAAAAAAAAAAAAGATATTTTGAAGAATGTTGGTAACCAAACTGTTTTGGTCTGTAATATATAAATATATATATATATATATATATATATATATATATATATATATATATATATATATATATATATATATATATATATATATATATATATATACCCATTCAGATGCAGCTATATGAAAGAAAAGTCATGGCCTATGAGTATATGTGTAATCAATTCTGTTGAATCAAATAAATATTTATTTCTAAAGCTACTTTTGTAATGTCTATTAGATGCGTTACTTTAAATGATCTTTTTGGGGATAATTTCTAAGCCAAATTTTATGTTTTTTATTTTAAATTTTATTTTATCGCCATATCATGTAATTTTTTTTATTTCAAATTTTATTTTATCGCCATATCATGTAATTAATTAGATAATAAAAAATGTAATCGCTTGACAGCCCTAATATATTCACATTTAGCCTATATATTACATTTTTCACTTCAAATGACCCACACCGACTTTTTCGCAAGTCGTTGCAATCAATAGATTTTATCAAACACATTAAGTTGAACTAAATCAATTTTATTTAGTTACCTTAGTAGTATATATTTTTAGTAATTCCACTCCTATTTAATCATGTTATTTCTACTTTCATACTTTACAGATATACCTGACACGGATAGTGATATCTAACTCCACTCCTGTTTTGTTTTGAAAACACAAAAGTAAGATTTCCTGATTCTGGATAGCAACACATCCCAGACAGAAACACAGTGTCGGCCCACATCCGGCCCACATCTGGCTCCTCGTGGATCTGGGTCGACATATGTTGCTGTCTGGGATGGGATTTCCAAATCTAGATTATTCTGATCCGGATTAAATTTTTTGAACAACTGGGCTCATAATAGGCTACTAACGTTTCCAGAACGTTCTGGAGACCAAAAATTGGTTTTGTGGGTTAAATTTGAGAATCTTTCTCTATATTCGTTTGGTTCCCGTTTGGCTTTTTTTGATGATTTTGATGATTTGAAGATCAGAAATGCGCAAATTTGACGATTTTCTCACATTAACAAGAAGATCAGAAATGCGCAAATCCTCCACACATTGTCGCTGTTGTTTGCGTTTCTGTGTCGGGAAACATTTAATGCAAGTAATTTGTGTGTTTAGTGCAAGTGGAACAAACGTGAATCTGAAGTAGGCTAACAGTTTCCCATACATGTTAGACTATGAGACACGTGCATCATACGGAATAGCGAGGACGGGTTTTGCGCCAGTTTGTACGTCCAAACAAACTCTTGTGCTAATAAAATCTGTTTTATTCGAAGATAAACGGGTTTTATCCTACAATAATGGCGTTTATAAATCACGAGCACACAACAACTGACAGCTGTCATTAGAGGCTTTACAGGCACGCGCACACGAGCGCGCGCACAGGCTCTAATCACTCTAATCTCTGCGAGTGTTTTGCTCTGTTGAGTTGCTCTGTGTTCTGCTCTGACAGTGTTTCTCAACACATGAAGGCCGGTGTCTTATTTAAAACTGACTTTACATTAATACACAGGTTTTTTGTAAGACAGAAGCGTCATGAATTATGGATCATCCAGAAGATTAGGAGAACTGCGGGTCAGTTTATAACAGCAGAAGAAACCCTGCGTCACTGGAGGAACGCTGGTGAGTTTCAGATAAGCCTTCTCTCAAATAATATATGATTTAAAATCTGTGCTTTATTATAGTGTGGAAGTCTTTGAACTCTGAAATATAGGCCTAAGTGATTAAAAGAGCGGTGATTAGTTCAACGGATAATTACATATAGATTCACAGGTGTTCCAGTCAACACAACATGTGTTCTAAGAACGTTTAAAAGTTCTCATTACATTGTGAAACATAATTTCTGAATGTTCCGTTCTAAACGTTTTAAATGTTTCTTGTTTATACGAACGTTGGGGAACATTCCATTTTGCAAACATGTAACATTTGGATGTTCTCTGAACGTTCTGAAAAACATAGTAGCGTTTAAAAAATATCAACTTAAACGTTTCAGGAAAAATAACGCTTTGTTGTAACGTTTTTGTGCTGCTAAGGTTTTGAGAACATTATTAAAGACCAGATAACTTTGAAAGAACGTTCTATTAACGGTACTGTAATAACGTTTGTTTGTTCATAACTTTGAGAGAACGAACGTGTCCAGTCACTGGTTAAAGTTGTTGACCAGTTAATAACCAGTTATTATCATTAATAGAAATCAGCATTAGACGAAAAAGAAAACAGAAATAAAGTGTTTTGAATTAAACATTGTGTTAATGTTACAATTATATTATTTTGCACCAGTTTAAGTTTCTTTAAAGTTCCCCATAGTCAATAATTGTATCCCTTAAAACTCATCTTTGATCACCAAAATTACATTTTTAAACGTTTTTTCCTTGAAAAAAATCATTCTTCATGCCTTAAAATATCTTGAATGTAACTCGACACCCTTGCCTCATTTAGTATGCGCGGCTCTATGAATATGCAAATGAGCCCCGCCTCCACTCACTCACTCAGCTCAGAGATCCACTGGTTGACGATCACACGTTGATCTGATTGGTTACAAGGTAGTTTGTGACGTCAGAAACACCAGCGATTTCAAAGCGTGTTTTTGAGACTGTCTTTGGTTCACTGCAGTTTTAAGGAGGAAATACTCAGCAATGCTGTCGACTTATGAACTTACACATGCTTTGTCTTAAAGTATATTAAAAACACCACATAGACACATAACAACATTAAAAGCTGGATTTTCACCTAAATGATGTTGAATATGAGTACATTGACTATATTTGGACACATAAAAGTGTCTCAGTGACATAACAAAATATCAAAGCAAGTGATGTTTGTGTGAAAGAAAGATGCACAAACACAAGTGTTTGACAAAAAGAAGTGTGAAACTCTAAACAGAAGTAATGCAACATGAACACAGTTGTGGGTCACGAGATCAGATCAAAACGCATAACTGACGTAAAATCAGCTTTGCAGACCCTCAGATTATCTGGGACAGAAATAGAGATTAATCTTGTATTTTCAGCTTCTCGCAATATTAGAAAGGGCTGTTTTTGTACAGCACTTTCTGACTTTATGACTTAAAAAATGACATTTATGTTCATAAAGATATGTTTTATGTATGATTTTTGTATATATTCCATATATTTGTTTTTAGCACGCAATGATGAACTGAACTCATCTGTAATCACCAACACACACTATCAGACCAGAATTACAGTAAACTTGGTTAAAGGTCAAGTGTGTGTTTTTAAATTTCTAGATATTTGCATGTTACTTGTTTTTGAGGGTTTCTGTTTGGCTGTTTGCTGGCTCAAATCTCCAGATGTAGTTCCAGTCCCTCTTTCGGCGTCTGTGGGGTTTTTCACGTCTAATAGTCCAGCTGCTGGAAATGGTGCAACATTCACAAAATCTCATTTTTCTGCATTTCCAATTTAAATGAAATGAAATGCGATTATTATTTTTTTAGCTGTTTTGAGCTTCTTTCATATGTGGTTTGCAATTCTATTCATATCGCATTTCTGGAAATCAATCGAGTGCTCTGATCAGATTTTGCGTGTTTATGTGACTTTCTCACAGCATGTAAAAAATTAACATCAGACGTTGTTATTGGAAACATGCTGAAAGTTGCTGCAGAAACAACAGTGTCTATTGTGTATTGTTATTGTCAGTCTTATTGTTCACAATAAGTTTGATAACATGCATTTAGAAAATAGATATGGTGAATTTCCATTTCATGCCGACTTTAAATGTTGTACCGACATTTCATGGCAACATAAAACTGACACACTAGAAACGATTTAAACATACATCTCTCTCTCTCTCTCTCTGTGTCTCTTTCTCTCTGTCTGTCTCTCTCTCACTCTCTGTCACTCTGTCTGTCTCTCTCACTCTGTCTCACTCTCTCGCTATCTCTGTCTGTCTCTCTCTCACTCTCTCTCTGTGTCTCACACTCTCTCACTCTCTCTCTCACTCTCTCTCTGTGTCTCACACACTCTCTCTCTCTCTCTCACACTCTCTCAAGAAAGTTCCAAGTTTCAAATAGCTTTATTGGCATGGTGAAAGAAATATTTACATTGCCAAAGCATTAATATCACTATATAAAAAAATAATAATAATAGTGAATAAAAAATACAGATTTTACATGAAAATGAACATAGCAATAAAAATAGAAATAATAAAGCTCTCCATCTCTCTCTCAGCTGCCATGGCTGCGCTGAGGTAAGAACTCCTTCGGAATGCTGTGGAATGTTGGGAATGTTGGGAATGTCGGAGAAGACGCCTCCACCCTGCTCACTCTTCCTGCTCTCCTCAAACACAACTACAGCTTCTCATTTACATTTCAGACTCATAACTCTGATAGTTTTCGCTTCATGTCAGCTGTCACTCGTTGCTCTGCAGGTCCTCGTTGCTGGGAGGGCATGAAGAAGAGAACGAGGCCCATCAGAGGTGCATGATGGTCTAGCTCCTCCCACTGCTTCAGGATGTTGGTCTCCAGTAGTAACGGAGGGCGAGCGCTGACTCTGAAGGGTGTCGATCCCGAAACATGTATGATCGTCTTCAAAAACCACTGGACACAGGTATATATCTATCTGTCTATCTGTCTCTATCTATCTATCTATCTATCTATCTATCTATCTATCTATCTATCTATCTATCTATCTATCTATCTGTCTGTCTATCTGTCTCTATCTATCTATCTATCTGTCTGTCTATCTGTCTCTATCTATCTATCTATCTATCTATCTATCTGTCTGTCTGTCTGTCTGTCTCTATCTATCTATCTATCTATCTATCTATCTATCTATCTATCTGTCTCTGTCTCTGTCTCTATCTATCTATCTATCTATCTGTCTGTCTCTATCTATCTATCTATCTATCTGTCTCTATCTATCTATCTGTCTATCTGTCTATCTATCTGTCTGTCTCTATCTATCTATCTGTCTATCTGTCTATCTATCTGTCTGTCTCTATCTATCTATCTATCTATCTATCTATCTATCTATCTATCTGTCTGTCTATCTGTCTCTATCTATCTATCTGTCTATCTGTCTATCTATCTGTCTGTCTCTATCTATCTATCTATCTATCTATCTATCTATCTGTCTGTCTATCTATCTATCTGTCTCTGTCTCTATCTATCTATCTATCTATCTATCTATCTGTCTGTCTCTATCTATCTATCTATCTATCTGTCTCTATCTATCTATCTGTCTATCTGTCTATCTATCTGTCTGTCTCTATCTATCTATCTATCTGTCTGTCTCTATCTATCTATCTATCTATCTATCTATCTATCTATCTATCTATCTGTCTCTATCTATCTATCTATCTGTCTCTATCTATCTATCTGTCTGTCTCTATCTATCTATCTGTCTGTCTATCTGTCTATCTATCTGTCTGTCTATCTGTCTGTCTATCTATCTATCTGTCTATCTGTCTCTGTCTATCTGTCTATCTGTCTATCTATCTATCTATCTATCTATCTATCAATCAATCTATCTATCTATCTATCTGTCTAGTCTGCCCATCCATTTATCTAAAATATTACTAGGCCCGACTCACTGTCTACTCAATCCCATAAAACTCTCTCATTGGTTGATTTATTGGTTGATCTCATTGGTTGTGTTTGTTTGCGTCAGGTTTTGAGGATCCTGGAGAAGCACGACCCGGGCCGTGGCGGTGGCGTCGGTCTGCGGTTCGGCCCGATCCCGGGCGACGAGGCGAGCGCCGTGCAGAACTACGTGGAGCACATGCTGTTCCTGCTGATGGAGGAGGAGAGCGGTCAGGCCGGGGCCATGGGGACCATCCTGGAGTTCGTGGTGGTGGAGAACGTAATGGAAAAGCTGTTTCTGTGGAGCCTGCGGCGGGAGTTCACCGACGACATGAAGCTGGAGCAGCTGCGCATGTACAAGATGTTGCTGGCTCAAGCCAAACAACCCCTGCTACACCATAAACCCATCCTCAAACCTCTGATGATGCTGCTGTCCGCCTGCTCCAGCTCCTCCACCGTGGGGCCCACTGCTCCTGGGAAAGGCTGCAGCTCCGCGGCAGGGCTCACCTGCACCGTGGGGCCCACTGCTCCTGGTAAAGGCTGCAGCTCCTCCACCATGGGGCCCACTGCTCCTGGCAAAATCTACAGCTCCTCCACCGTAGGGCCCACTGCTCCTAGGAAAAGCTGCAGCTCCGTGGCAGGGCCCACCTGCACCGTGGGGCCCACTGCTCCTGGGAAAGGCCGCAGCTCCGCGGCAGGGCCCACCTGCACCGTGGGGCCCACTGCTCCTGGCAAAAGCTGCAGCTCCTCCACTGTGTGGCCCACTGCTCCTGGGAAAGGCCGCAGCTCCGCGGCAGGGCCCACCTGCACCGTGGGGCCCACTGCTCCTGGCAAAAGCTGCAGCTCCTCCACCGTGGGGCCCACTGCTCCTGGCAAAAGCTCCTGCACCGTGGGGCCCGCCTGCACCGTGGAGGCTGAGCTGGTGTCTCTGCTGCATCAGCTGTGTCGTGTGCTGGTGAAGGAAGCCTCTGTGCTGGAGCTGTTCTTCCACAGCAGTCAGGATCAGGGAGCCGCTAACTTTCTGCTGTTCTCGCTCCTCATTCCCTTCATCCACCGCGACGGGACGGTCGGCACGCAGGCCAGAGACGCCCTCACACTCATCATGAGCCTCTCATCTCAGAACGGCTTGGTGGCCAAACACATCGTGGAGAACACGTACTTCTGCCCGGTGAGGGAGATTACATCTGTACTTTATTAGAGGCTAATATGAGTGGTGTTTACCTGGGAGGATGATGCCAACTGTGTGTGTGTGTGAGTGGGTGTGTGAGTAAGTGAGTGAGTGAGTGAGTGTGTGTGAGATTGTTATTGTGAGAGTGTAATGTATGTGTCTGTGTGTGTGTGTACAGGTTTATATTACATTGTGGGTCTTGAACCCGAATGCACACACACTCATGGGGACTCGTGTCACTGTTGAGTTGACCTAAAGTTTATAAATCATACAGGATGAGTTTTTTTGAAAATGTTATGGGTAGGTTTAGGGGTCGGGTTATTGTGTGTGTGTGTGTGTGTGTGTGTTAAGGGTAGGTTTAGTGGTCGGGTTTAGTGTGTGTGTGTGTGTGTGTGTGTGTGTGTGTGTGATGGGTAGGTTTAGGGGTCGGGTTATTGTGTGTGTGTGTGTGTGTGTGTGTGTGTGTGTGTGTGTGTGTGTGTGTGTGTTATGGGTAGGTTTAGGGGTCGGGTTATTGTGTGTGTGTGTGTGTGTGTGTGTTAAGGGTAGGTTTAGTGGTCGGTTTAGTGTGTGTGTGTGTGTGATGGGTAGGTTTAGGGGTCGGGTTATTGTGTGTGTGTGTGTGTGTGTGTGTGTGTGTGTGTGTGTGTGTGTGTGTGTGTGTTATGGGTAGGTTTAGGGGTCGGGTTATTGTGTGTGTGTGTGTGTTAAGGGTAGGTTTAGTGGTCGGTTTAGTGTGTGTGTGTGTGTGTGTGATGGGTAGGTTTAGGGGTCGGGTTATTGTGTGTGTGTGTGTGTGTGTTATGGGTAGGTTTAGGGGTCGGGTTAGTGTGTGTGTGTGTGTGTGAGGGGTAGGTTTAGGAGTCGGGTTATTGTGTGTGTGTGTGTGTGTGTGTCAGTGTGATGGGTAGGTTTAGGGGTCAGGTTATTGTGTGTGTGTGTGTGTGTGTGTGTGTGTGTGTGTGTGTTTGTGTGTGTGTGTGTGATGGGTAGGTTTAGGGGTTGGGTTATTGTGTGTGTGTGTGTGTGTGTGTGTGTGTGTGTGTGTGTGTGTGTGTGATGGGAAGGTTTAGGGGTCGGGTTAGTGTGTGTGTGTGTGTGTGTGTGTGTGTGTGTGTGTGTGTGTGTGTGTGTGTGAGAGAGTGTGTGTGTGTTTTCTCTCTCTGTCATACTGTATGAATTAATCTCTGCTGGAGTTTAATCCCAGTCATGTGCAGGTTTTTGTTGATGTATTATGGGTGTTTTGGCTCTAACGGCTCTGACTACATGTGCTCATGTCCCGCTGAACACACACAATACAACATGAAGACTCTTCTGTGATGTGTTGATCTGCACATCCGTGTGCTCAGCTAACAAAAATATGCTCTTAGAATGTCATGCTAACGCTCCCATTAAATTATGAAAGTATTTTCTGAATGTTCTCTGATTTCTCCATTTCATTATTCTTCAAACATTATGGGAACGCTACTTTTTGAATGTTCTGAAACAAGTGGTTACATTTTAAAAAATGTTAAACGAATGTTCAACTAAATAAAATGTGTCAGGAAAAAAAGTTCCATAAACGATGTATGAATAACATTTTTGTGCTAATTTTTGAGAACATTATTAAAGACCAGATAAAACAATATCAAGTCTATGAAACTCGTCAAAACACAACAAACGTGAGAACACACATTTGAACAGCATACACACACCTGGACATTTGACTGCACATCACATTTTTGTTTGTGTTGTGTTATTGGCACTGCTTTCAATCGTAGTGCAACATCCCGGTCTACGGGACATAAATTAAGTCTTTAAATAATAATAAATAATAAATTACTAAATGCTAAAAATGAATAAATGGAAATGAAATGCGTTGCATTTACAATCCTGTGAAAAAACAGCACCCCTACTTCCAGCGCCCCTGCTGTTAAAGGAGAACTCCGGTCAATTTTAACATTGAGCTCATTTTTTTGTACATTTGGAGTGCTGTCAATACAGAGAACAACGACAAAAATCGGTGTTGCCTACACCGAGTTATTCTATTTTTAAAATTTGCACCCTGTTGACTTCAATGGGGCAAGTACTAAACCTGCTTTTAGCCTCTTAACATCCTTGATGTGTCATTACAAGTGCACAGGTCATGTGAGTGATTCCTTCAGAGTGAACACGAGTGAGTCTGACTGCAGTAGATGTGAAAGATATGTATAAAAATGATGTTATTTAAGCCAGCGCAAATACCTGTTTACATCCTGTTTTTCGGTTGAAGTCCAAAGTAGTCGATTGCAGAGTTCACACGCATAGGTTTAATACCTATGATCACGCGCGTGAACTCGGC